>NC_081543.1:7441962-7506918 GCF_901000735.1 Corylus avellana
TTGTCACTCTTTCCCATTCCAGGTAGTGTTGCAAAGAGGATTGAGAAGTTGCAGCGGGACTTTTTATGGGGAGGTCTAGGCGATGAGTTCAAGTTCCACCTAGTGGAGTGGGCGAAGGTTTGCACCCCGATGAAGGAGGGAGGTTTGGGTATCAGGAACCTTAGGGTCTTCAATCGCGCCCTCTTAGGGAAGTGGTTGTGGCGTTATGGGTTAGAGAGAGATTCTTGGTGGAGGGCTGTGGTGAATGCGAAATTTGGTAGTCTTTGGGGAGGGTGGTGTTCCTTGGAGCCGGGTGGTCCTCTGGGGGTGGGGTTATGGAAGAACATCAGGAAGGGGTGGGCCAATTTCCAAAGGTTTACTCGATTTCAGGTTGGGGAGGGGTCTAAGGTGTGCTTTTGGCACGATCTGTGGTGTGGTGATTTGGCTCTCAAGCATGCCTTTCCAGGTTTATTTAGCATTGCCTGCACTAAGGATGCTTCAGTGGCGGAGCATCTGGAGGTGCTGGGAGGCACTAACCAGTGGAATGTGAGCTTTTCTAGAGAAGCGCATGATTGGGAGGTGGAGGTGTTGGCTTCTTTTTTCCAGGTGTTACATGCTGCTCAAGTGCGGCGAGGGTGTGAAGATAGGTTGTGGTGGAATTCTTCCAAAAGAGGCCGATTCAAGGTCAAGCTCCTGTACGCCGACTTGGCGAGTCCTGTTGGGGGAGGATTTCCGTGGAAGAGTGTGTGGCGTACCCAAGCTCCTCTGAGGGCGAGTTTTTTTGTGTGGTCGGCGGCTTTGGGAAAAATTTTGACCCTGGACAATCTTAGAAAGCGACGGGTGATTGTGACAAACAGGTGTTGTATGTGCAAGAAGTCCGAGGAGACGGTGGATCATCTTCTCCTTCATTGCGAGGTAGCTTATACTTTGTGGAGCACCTTTTTCGGTCGGTTTGGGTTGTCTTGGGTGATGCCGAAGAGGGTTTCGGATTTACTCGCTTGTTGGTGGTCTTCGGGGAGGAGGGAGAGTGCCGCGGTGTGGAAAATGGTGCCTACGTGCTTTTTTTGGTGTCTATGGAGGGAAAGGAATAATAGGTGCTTTGAGGATGTGGAGGGGACTTGGGAAGACATTTTAGCCTCTTGCTTTCAAACTTTGTATCTTTGGACCGTTGCGCATGTCTCTCCTGTTTCGATTAGTTATGATGATTTTTTTCTTCGTTTTTCTCCTTCTAGTTAGGTGATCCTATTGTATACTCCCAGTGTACCTTGGGGCGCCTCTACGCTTTTTAATAAAACTTCTTATTACTTATCAAAAAAAAAAAAAAACATAAGAACTGGTTGAACATGATAATTTTTTGAAACCACTGTGACCTCAAGTATGCTGGAGTTGTGGAGTTAATTTATCTAGGTAAATTTGGACTTTTACTCTTTAATTCACATTTTTGTAAGGTTTGGAGAATTCATCATTATATTTTTCTTTTGGTTCTTTTTCTATTGTTTGAGGCGATTGGGAAAGGAGGCTTTGCATGGCCCATAGAGATAAAGAATGTACATGGAGGCTTTGGTCACAATGCATCATTTTGACCGAGCAAAGGGAATCCAGGAGAGTGTTATTTTGATACTGTCAATGGAATAACATAAGAGTTTTCTAGCCAACTAGCAAGGAGGCAACCCTCTAATTGTTTTAGAGTCACTGTTCTTAATGCTTGTTAAGGAGTACTTTTGCATGATGCAGTTAAAATGTTGATCAATAGAGTTTACCATGAATATTAGTTTAACCCACCTAGGAAACTGCTAATTTGCTAATGTTTGTTTGTTTGTTTGTTTTTTTTATTTTTTATTTTTAATTTTTGCGATAAGTGAATAATTTATTATTAAAAAGGATGCTCTTTATGGTTTAATGGATTCATCCCCAAAGTTCTCTCACTTTTACCCATTCTAGACTGACTGGTTTTTTATCTTCTTGAGAAATAGATACTCCAGATCCGTTGCCAGATATTATTTCTTTATGTTCATAAAGCCCAAGAAGCTTGTAAAAATGTAACCTGCCATGGGTGAGCCTGAAGTTTTTGAATCTTCTCTCTCTCTCTCTCTTCCCCCAAGAGGATGCATATATCACTTGCCATATGTCATATTTATCCATTCTTACTTTCTTTTTGATGCCAGAGGATGAGTTACACATCCTTAAAGGATTCCTTCTTTGTCTTGTTCTCTTTATTTCCTCCTCACCAGTGTATTGCCACTGTAACTTGTAGTAGCTAAGTTTCTTCATTTGATGTCAGCCAAAAGGCTGAGAAATGTACTTTAGTTGCTAAATGCAACTCTAAATTGAACTAAGCTTGAAAATTGCTGAAAGATGAGGAAAGTGAGAGACTAACTGCAAGACAATGACTTAGTTTACCATTAAGATATAAGGAATGAGTCCCTAGTTGGCTTGCTTTTGATTACTTTTATGTCATTATTCATTCCTGGACATGCGAGTATTTGTGGATATGTTGGTTAATTGTATGTGGATGAATTTTTAGCCATGCAAGGGCACATGAATAACCTATTTAGTAATTAACTGAATCCCTTTAATGCGTTTATTGCTCTCTAAAGATGTTGCACTTATACAATTGTCTCCCTTCCAATTTGTAGCAACGCCTTTGTTTTTCAATTCTTATTTTTTATTTTTAAAATCTAAATGGCAGCATGTAAAGTTTCCTTTTCACTTATCATTAAAAGGTTCAGAATATTGTGCTCAATGTCTTCCATAATTAGTTTTCCTATTCTATGTTTAATGTTTAGATGATAGTGCCTTCTAATATATATTTTTTTCTCTTGTTTTTTATTTGTTTATATATATTTTTTATTTTTTTATTTTTTTTTATGTAGGATCCAAAAAGGAAGGTTCATAAACCTGTCAGGGGTATTTTTAGACTGGAAATCGAGAAGCACCAGATTGGTCATGCTGACATGGAAAATATATCAGAATGTGGGAGTGTGACCAATGATTCTGTTGATCCGGGGGACCGCATTGCTGATTCTGCATTGAGAAAGTTATCCAATAATGGTTCTGATGGGCCTCAGAGTAGCAACTTGAAGTGGAATTTATATGATGGGAAAGAAATTTCTGGAAATGGATCGAATGCCCATGAAAATCCTGATTTTGGTGTTGATGATGTAAGTGTTTAAAGCCCCTGTATAAATGATGATCCTCTTCATTTGGGTTAAAATAGATGTAGTCCCTCTGAAGATTCATGGCCATTTGATCATGATTGAAATGGCATGAATACATCATGAAAAATAGTGTTTCTTATTATTTGCTTAAACTTCTTTTTATGGTTAATTCATGTTTGTTTGATCATGATTGAATACCATGGATCTTGAGGTGGACTCCTCCATTTCAACCCAAATGGAGTTCCCCCATGCATAGTTATATATCTGTGGTTGAATCCAGTTGTAGTGAATCTATCACTTACAGTTCACATTACTTTTTTTCAAAGGTATTAAAATATTGATTTGTGATACCTCATCCATCTAGGTTGGAAGGATCTGTTTGTCATGGATTTTCTCAAAATGTGCACAAGTCTCAGTGAGACGAAGCTGCTATGCAGTTTTTTTGTCTGCTGATTGCTGGGGGATGGGAGATTTAAAGTCCATAACTAGGAAAAGAAAATAACCTCAAAGATGACAGAGTAAATAATCAAAGAACAAGCTTTCTAATTGAAGGAAGCGTTTAGCATTGTCAAGGATTAAAGGAAAGGTGGTTGTTAATTCACCGTAATGATACAACTATTTTTCTAGAAAAATATGTCCACATCTCACATCTTTCTCCTTTTTGTATATCTTGGGATGTTTACAATAATAAAGTCTACATCTCACACCTTCCAGGGCTTGAATTCTGATGCTATATCATTTGCCACTTCATTTAGAGTAATACATTTTCTATTACTTATTAGTATTTATTTATTGTGAACTGGTTGATATGGTCTTTGATTGTTGTCCTATGCACCTGGATTTTTTCCCCTGAAATGCATACTTTTAAAGTTGGTTGGTCCGACATGGACACGTGTATTGAGAAGAAGCTGACTGGATTTGGGGTCCCATTAAGTTTCATTCTTTAGTTTGGGTAGGGATGCTCCTTCATCCATGTCTTCAGTTCATATCTAGGATAACATTTAAGAAGAAAGGTGAGGGGGTCCACATGTTGGAACTGTATGAGAATTGGATGCAACCCTATTCAGTGGCCCTTTCTTAAACAATGTGCTTCATTTGGCTCAATGAGCTTTATATGAACGCTACTTATCCTTTGTAGGCAGTGTATACTGAAAATTCTATCATGAAGAGACACAATTAACATTTTGATACATGTCCAGTTTTTTTTTTTTTTTGTAACATTTATCCTAAATGATATGTCGATTAACTTGCAGTTCCAAGCTTTTGACTTCCGCACAACAACGAGAAACGAGCCTTTCCTGCAGCTTTTTCATTGTCTATATGTATATCCCTTGACAATTGGTTTAAGTCGGAAGAGAAATTTGTTCATACGGGTCGAATTAAGAGAGGATGATGCTGATGTTCGTAGACAGCCCTTAGAGGTGAATGTCTTGATTTATATTTTCAAAGCAGTGTGCTTTCTGAACTTCATCTTGTTTCACATGTGCAACTATTTTGACTAGGCCATGTATCCGAGGGAGCCAGGTGCTTCACTTCAGAGGTGGGCTAACACACAAGTTGCTATTGGGACTAGGGTGGCCTGTTACCATGATGAGATCAAACTTTCCCTCCCTGCTATCTGGACGCCAACACATCACCTTTTATTCACATTCTTCCATGTTGATCTTCAGACAAAACTAGAAGCTCCAAAGCCTGTATGTTTGCTTTTGTCTTTTTCTCTCGGAATAATGCTTGATTTTATTTTATCTTCTTTGCTTGTTTTTGTATTGTAATAGCGTGTCTTGTGGGTCTGCTTCAGTATTACCGTATCCACTCCTTTGAATTAATCATTCTGGCCATTACTTTTCCAGGTGGCAGTTGGATATGCGTCACTTCCATTATCTACACATGCCCAGTATGTATAAACTGTTCTTTCTTCCTACTTTGTCCTTGTAGCTAGTAGAGTTCAACTTGTCGTTTATTTGTTCTATTTGGCTGCTGTAGTTTTAGTAATTCCTTGACCAGAAGTTTACTTACATTAAGTGTGTCATGCCTGTGGTTTTAGTTCAAGTATCATTACTGTTCAATGGCTATTCTGAAATGGTCATGGTTCAATTCAGGTTGCGATCTGAAATTTCTTTGCCAATTATGAGAGAGTTGGTTCCACATTATCTCCAGGACACAGGAAGGGTATGCTTCACAGAACCTTTTCTATTGTGCAATTGTTTTTTTTTTTTTGGCCTCAATTAGTTTTCTTTCTTTTTTCAATAATATTTTGGGTGCAAATCTAACTGAGCATTAGTTGATTATTTCTAAGTAGACACCTGATTGTTGAATCTCTCTCCCCCTTGCTCTCTCTCAAATTTATAATGGTTTCATTCTTGTTTAATTTCTTTGTCAATTATGAGAGAGTTGGTTCCACATTATCTCCAGGACACAGGGAGCACATGCTTCACAGAACCTTTTCTATTGTGCAATTTTTTTTTTTCCTTAATTAGTTTTCTTTCTTTTTTCAATAATATTTTGGGAGCAAATCTAACTGAGTATTAGTTAATTATTTGTAAGTAGACACTTGATTGTTGAATCTCTCTCCTCCTCGCTCTCTCTCAAATTTATACTGGTTTCATTCTTGTTTATTGGTGTGTGAAATTTCTCAATTATATATTGGCTTTGACCTGCATGGGTGAATAAACTGCATTTCTGGGGTTTTATTAATTTAGTCTGTAGTGCTCCTTCACCAATCCCTCTGTTCTCTTCAACCTTTTCCTTTTCCTCTGCTTCTCCATGAGCAACTCTTAAGTTCTTCATTGAATTGAAATATTTCGAGTTCATTCTCAAATCAGGAAGGAGTTTCTTCATGTTACAAGTTGTAGAACGTGTTAAAGGTTACTATCAATTGATCATCCTGGGGAGAGGGACAAAGCCTTTTGGTTGCTTTCAACAGCCAACAGCAATTCTAGGTTGGAAAACAACTTGGGTTACCTTCGTAAATCCTGATAACCACAAAGACCTCTCCGGGGCCAGTGGTGCAGTAACTTTCTTGGGAGATGCATGGCCATCAAAGAATTCAATGACGGTGGGAGGGGGGAATTCATTCTAATTATTGATGGTAAGATGGCGTTTGTCGAGACTCCAAAAATTTCTGTCTCCTCTTACCTCCATGAAATCTGCCCCTCCCGCCATTGTCATACGCTCACTGGACTTCATTCAGTCATTGTGAATTGTTATATTCAGGTGGTCGCCGGACAAGGTATTCTGATCACTTCAAATGGAACAGGTTTCAGAGTGATCACTGTCATTACTTCCTAGACATCTCGTTCCCCTGGGCAATCTCAGAAAGAAGCGTCTCAGTTGCCTAACTTAGTCATCACTTCAGCCTCATGCAAGGCCTAAAAATTTCCTAAACAAGCAACTAGGGGCAGAAAAGTGGGAGCTTTGTTTTGAGGATGTTAAACAAATTCAAGAGTCCCTTTTCAGCATTCTTCAAGGAGTTCGGTTACAAACAATAGGCCTTGTCTAATACTCTTCCTGAATGGGAAGGGGAAGCTTCATGTGAAATGGGGAAAATCACGGGTGGTTTACTCTTGGGTGCCCTGTGTAATTGAGCCCAACAATTTCTCAGATCCTTTTGGGCTTGGGGATACCTCAATGCGTGACACTCCTGTTACAGGCCTCACGGACAATGTAGGCCTTACACAATTTAGTCGATTCTCTCCTAAGATCCTTGATGTAGTAGCTGGTTCTTCATTAGACGGCTCTGACCCACCTCGGCCTTTTTATAACTAGTGGGTTTTGTTTCATACTTTTTATAATCAGTGGGTTTTGTCCCTGATTTACCCAATAGCCCAACTAGCCCTAGGTTGCAATATGCAGTTGAAAAAAAAGGTGTTTGGCTAGTTTTGCGCCTTTTGAGCCACCCACCCTCTTTGGATGAGTGGTCCTCTCAGACCAGAAGTGAAACGAAGAAGACAACCCTTCAATAAATATAATGAGTGTAACACGAATGAATATGCTCACTTCAAGGCTTACGATAATGTGCTTTCTCAATTTCTCAATTTGTCGTGCTTAGTGAATTATGATTTTAGAGGACTTAACAGCGTAGGGAGAAGCTTCAACACGACCAGTTTGTTGAGAAATTTAAAGCCCGACGTAATGTGCTTTCAAGAAACAAAAAATCGAAATGATCTCCGCCAACATTGTTTGTGATTTATGGGGTGGGTCTTTCACCTAGTGGTCTTTTCTAACAACTTTAGGAGCCTTTGGAGGCATAATTTTAATGTGGGATACACGAGTAGTGGATGCATAGAAGAGGTAGTGGGCACTTTCTCTATTTCCAATAAATTGAAATGTGCTTTGGATCAATTTGTATGGGCTTTTTCAGTAGTCTATGGTCCCAATGCCGGCTCAAGAAGATGTTATCTATGGGAGAAGTTAACTGGTGTCTGTATCTGGTGGGAGGTCCCTTGGTGAATCAGGGGAGACTTCAATGTTATTCACTTCCTGAATGAAAGGGTAGGGCTTCTTGTTTGACCTCTGCCATATGGATATTCCGTTGGCTGGAGGTTCTTTCAGTTGGTCTAGCAGCCCAAACCCCCCCATGTATGTCCAAGATCGATAGATTTCTTGTTTCTCTGGATTGGGAAGATCATTTCCCAGACCAAATTCGACGCTGGCTTCCTCGTCCCTTGTCTAATCATTTTCCCATCATGCTCAACAATGGAGGCTTGTCTAGGGGTTTGTGCTCCTTTAAACTTGAGAATATGTGTCTAAAAGCAGAAGGTTTTGTAGAGTTGGTGAAACAATGGCGGGATTCATATCTGTTTTTCGTTTCTCCTTGCTTTGTCTTTGCTAATAAACTTAAATGTAAAAACTATGAATTAAAATGTTGGAACAAGGTGGTTTTTGGGAATGTAAAGGAAAGGAAAAAGACCTTACTGGAGGAGATCTAGACTCTTGAGGCCCTAGAAGAGGAGAGATCCCTTTTGGTCGAGGAAAGAGTCGGGAGTGTCAAGGCCGAAGTGGATTTGGAGAATTGAATTCTTATGCAAGAAGTTAGCTTGAGGCAGAAGTCTAGGGTGGCATGGTTCGCCTTGTCAACTCTCACAAGAGTAATAATTTTATTTCCAATCTTTGTATTGATGATTCTGTCACTTCCAACCAGGAGGTGATCAATGATAACTTTGGAAGTGAAGGACCTCTGACCTATTAGCCTTGTGGGCAGTGTGTATAAAATTCCCTCTTAGATTCTATCAAGTGTATTGGTTGGAGAGACCGTTTCAGGAGGATGAAATTCGTCAGGCTTTGCAATGTGGATTGAGATAGAGCATTGGGCTCAAATGGTTTTACTATTGCATTCTTCAGTATTGTTGGGATATAGTGGAGGCTGATCTTATGCGTGTTGTCCATAATTTCCATGAGCATGAGTTGTTTGAGAAGAGCTTTAATGCTACTCTCGTTACTCTTAATAAATTTTGATTATTTATTCAAAAGAAAAAGTTGGGACTTTGGAAGTAAAGGACTTCTGACCTATTAGCCTTGTGGGCAGTGTGTATAAAATTTTGCAGAAGTCCTAGCTATTAGATTGAAACAGGTGCTGAGTGTGCTCATATCTAGCTGTCAGAATGCCTTTATAGGGGATAAAAATTCTAGACTGAGTTCTAATAGCTAGTGAGTGTTTGGATAGCAGGTTGAAATTGGGAGTTCCAGGCATCATCTGCAAGTTGGACTTTACGACTATGTCAACTGGGAGGTTCTCTCTTATCTGTTGGGGCATCTTGATTTTGGGGTTAAATGGAGGAAATGGGTTTCTACTTCTATCTCCATGTTGGGGCATACTTTGGGGCGCCTTACGCTTTTAATAAAGTCTGCTGATTACTTATCAAAAAAGAAAAACTTCTATCTCCATGGCTCGCTTCTCTATTTTGATTAATGGTTGGTTGAGTTGTTTCTTTGGTAGTGCTCGGGGTCTTTGCCAAGGGGACTCCCTCTAGCCTTGCATTTTCATTTTAGTCATGGAGGCTCTTAGTAGGTTGCTCTCTTGAGCCATACCTGGTGGTTATTTAGCAGGTTTCCAGGCAGACATCCATAATTTTACCCCTGTGGAAATCTCTCACTTTCTTTTTGCAGAGGATACACTAATTTTGTCTGATGTCGACCATGATCACATCCATAATTTGAGGCACATTCTTTGTTCGAGGCTGTACTGGGCTTGAGGGTCAATCTCTATATTAGTTGAAGTGGCAGAGGTTCTGCATTAGGAAGAGCTGGCCAATATTCTCAGCTGAAGTATCTCTTCTTTGCCCATGAAATACTTGGGGCTTCCTCTTGGTGTCACTTATAAATCTAAAGCAATTTGGAATTGGGCTGTTGAGAAAATGGAGAAAAGATTTGCTAGCTAGAAGAAGATTTAATTGTCTTAAGGAGGTGGCCTAACTTTAATCAAGAGTATACCTACGTTCTATTTGTCCATTTTCCCATTACTAGCCGGTATCGCTTGGAGATTGGAACGGCTTTCATGAGATTTTATTTGGGATGGAATGAGCGGGGGAGCCTAAGTTTCATTTGGTCAACTTGAAGACTATCTACTCCTCAATTCTTAGAGGAGGCTTGGGAGTTAAAAATGTTATGTTGTTAAATAAAGCTTGAGGTAAATGGCTTTGACAATATGTGCAAGATGAGACTTCTCTTTGGAGAAAGGTGATTGATGGGAAATGTGGGGTCCAAGAAGGTGGTTGGTGCTTAGTGGATGCTTGAGGGCCCTACAATGTGTCTTTGGAGGAGTATTAGGAATGGTTGGGGGAATTTCTCCAACTTTGTTTCCTTTAGGGTTGGGGATGTCTTCTCAATATTATATTCGTAGATCTTTTTTCGATAGCTCCCGACAAAGATGCCATGGTGTTGGATTAAATGGTTTTCTAGGGTAATTCTTCCCATTGGAATCCGAGTTTTATAAGAGTAGTTTAGGATTGGGAGCTGGGATCTTTTGACTCTTTCCTCAATCTGTTTTACTCTTTGAAGACTCATCATGGGGAAGCAGATAGAATGTTGTGGACTCCAGCTATTAGTCACGGTTTTGAATTGAAGAACTATTCTCAAATATTATAGGCTGGAGAGGCTTGCCCTTGTCCTTGGAAAACTATTAGGAAGGTCAAGGCTCCACCTTGTATAGCTTTCTTTATATGTACGACAACTTTGGGTAGATCACAATTGAAAATCGTATAAGGGATGGTTTTACTCTTGTTAATTGGTGGTGTTGCCTTTGCAAAAAGAATGAGGCAACCATGAATTGCCTCCTCATTCACTACGAGTACAGCAATGATCTGTAGTACATGGTTCTCATCTTATTCAGAGTTTCGTGGACTGAACATCCTATAGTTGTTACATTGTTGGAAGAATCAAGGGCATGGACATTCCAAAGAGGTTATCTGGAAAGTTATTCCATCGTTTTTAAAGTGGAACATTTGGAGAAAAAGGAATCATTGCTACTTTGAGGATTGCGAGACCCATGTCCTTTATTCTGACCTGAGATCCCTCTTAGATTGTGCTTTAGTCTATGTTCCTTCTTTCTCCTTTTTGAATCTTTTAAACCTTATAAACTTTTTCGATTTTAGACATCTTTAATGTAGTTATCTCTCTTGTATGTACTTTGTGTACGAGGATTGTGCCAGTTTTTATTTTCAATGAAATTATTATGTATAAAAAAAAGGTACTTTAGTTTTCTGTAACGGGTTTGCATGAGCAGAATACTAGTCGTATTGTTAGTCAGTGGTTTTCCTAATTGTTTATGGACTCATTTTAATGATTATTATCTTGAATCTATAAATTCATTGGTGGCTTTTGTGTGTGTAAAATTAATATATATTGATTATTTGTTATAATAGTTATCTGGAACTAATGACTCCATTGTGATTCAGCATTTAGATATTTTCTGACCTGACATTGCCATTTTATATTCCTTTTTTGCTTCAGGAGAGGCTGGATTATCTGGAAGACGGGAAAAATGTCTTTAAACTGCGGTTGAAACTTTGTTCGTCTTTATACCCTGTCAATGAGCGCATTAGAGACTTTTTTCTAGAATACGACAGGCACACTCTGCGAACAAGCCCACCTTGGGGTTCTGAACTTCTGGAGGTATTGTTCTAATGTTTGCCTTTTACTTTTTAGTAGTTTAGCCTTTTTGTTTATCATCATAATCTTGTCTCCTTTTTTTCTTTATAATGTATTCCTTACGCCACATTGTTCCAAAATGAAATTCCTTAATTAACCCTTATGCTAATAACTTAAATACAAAGGTACATGAACCGACATAGAGAAGCCAGGCTTGAAAAGTTTGTTGTCCCTGCTTCTCCAATTCAACATTTTAAGTAATTGAGTAGAATGCCTGGGCTATTTAGTTCTTGATCAGGTCCCAAAATGTCTGCACAAAACCTAATGGGCAGTTTAGAGGCCGAAAAAAGACTGAATCGCCCTTGGATTCCAACACAGGCCCTAAAATACATATTTGGGACCCACAGTTCTACTGCCTATTTCTTGGATGGCCCCTAAATGCCCTCCCAAGAAGGTTTGAAGAATATTGAAAAAGCTACTCACAAAAAATAAAAAAAGAATATAAAAAATTTGATTCTAGCCCTTGGGAAGGCCTTGCAGAGACCTGTTTGAGTTTAGATTCCCAAAACGTTTGGTGTGAAGACCAAAAAAGCTTACTCCCATTTGGTGTGCCTTGCTGAGCTACGAAATAAAGATCCACTTATGGAATGACAGTGTACAAAGAAGTGCATACCTTTTAGTGAAAAAGCGTGGTATAGAAGGACACAGGGAGCAATAGTTTCCATCAATTATAGAAGGTTTCCTGAAAGCTAGGACAATTGATTGAGAGCGCATCCCATGGTTTCTGGGAAGACATTCCCTTTCAAGGAAAAACAAACCAATAAGTGATTCTCTACAAATAGTGGTTCTTCTGATCCCCTCCTTCCTTTAAGGGAGTCAGACAGCTTTAGAAATGAACTTTGAGCATAGGTTCTTGTAAAATCTCATGGCACTGTATGACGCCCCCCGCTTAATCTCTCTGGTATGTGCTTCTTAAGTTGTCAACCATAAAGTGGGGAGTTGGCGGTGCACTTAAGATATTGGAACTTTTGATTCTTCAGGAATTATGTTCCTCCGGTGAGGGCTATTGTTTCTCCGGTTTTCTCTTTTCCTCCTGCACCTGCCAAAGCTTTGATAGATAACCAAGTTTCCAAGTGTTATACACGGAGAGCGAAGGATAAGGAAGCTAAACAGCTTCATAAGAAAAAGATGCCACTGGGGGTGAAGAATTTGGAATGCTCCGATAACTTTGAGGCTAGGGGCAGTGGCTCGAGTAGGGCTAGGGATGTGGGGTGATCATGTGTAGGGTTAGCCTTTGTGTAGGGTGTTTTTTGTGTAGGGTGTTTTGATTTCGGGGGTTCTTGGGTGGTTCTTTTTAGGTTCCTTGTGGGTGCTCCTTGGGAGCTTAGGGTTTTATTGGGTGTATAGCCGCACTCTTTTATACTCCCTGTGTAATCGTGTTGCGCCCTGTTGGGTTTTTGATATATACAAATTTACCTATCAAAAAAAAAAAAGGAATTATGCGGCATGAAATTGAATTGTATCAAATTGCATTGTAAATGTTTGTACATAATATTAAGATTTTTTTTTTTTTTTTTAAAGTCTAATATGCTGTTATTTTTTGGAAGATAATGTTTTTGTTTAATTAATATGACAACTAGAAATATGTATACTCCCTGTGTACTAGGGTTGCGCCCCTCTGCGCTCTTTTATTCATCTTTTTACTTATCAAAAAAAAAAAATATGACAACTAGAAATATGGTGTTGGTGAATGTACTTTTGAATATTCTAGTTGTGCAAAAACCAATTACTTAAGTCATAATATGATTCACAAGTACTGTATCCATCTAAAGGCTTATGGGAGCTGTTCTATATGTCTATGCCTGTGTGTTCTTGAGTTGTAAGGAGACAGGAACTAGAATCTGGTGAATGACTAGGGACATGCTTTCAAAGCGATTAACTGCTCGTGATCCAAGTCTGTGTCACCTATCAGTGGCTTGGGTCTGACTGGGGTAGTTGTGCCAGTACATGACAGCCAAGTTTTATAACAAACAGATACATATGCCATATGTGTGTGTGTGTGTGTATAGAAGTTGACAGGCTTTATCAAAAGGCTTGATTCCAATACATAGTGATTTTCTGTGCAGGCTATTAATAGTTTGAAGAATGTTGATTCCACAGCTTTGCTTCAGTTTCTTCACCCAATTTTGAATATGCTTCTCCATCTCATAGGCAATGGTGGAGAAACCCTCCAGGTTTTCAAACAAATTTATATTAGTTCTTTTTATTATTTATCTTTCTTGTTTACGAATTTAAGGTCCTGATTTTCTTGTGCTGTTTATTTGCCGGAGTGACAAGAATTTAGCTTCTTTTCTCACTTGGCTCTTTGCTGTGTTTTGCCATCTCATTTTTTGCTTTTATTATTGCTTTCAGGTTGCGGCGTTCAGAGCCATGGTTAATATTGTCACTCGGTATGTGTTCTAATTATGGTTAATAATAATACATGGGCCAGAATTATAATCTATTATGTACGGTTCAGAGAAGTACAGACATTTGTCTGAGACAAATCTGAGATCATTGAAATCAATGATGCATACCTCTAAATAGATCTATGCTAAGGAAAGTTTGAAGAACTTTGAGTGCTGATGTTCAATCATGATCTTGTATGAAGCATACTCAATATCTTCAGTCTTGTATGAAGCATGTCTTCTTCTGTAATTCTTTTTATTTTGACTAGTTGGCATACATTTATCGTTTTTGCATGTGTTTTTAATTGCTGAATATATAAAAAAAAGTCCCAGACTTTACTTTTGTTCGGTTGATATTATTTTCATCTCTGACCAGTCATTTTTTGTATGTGTGTTTTTTCCCTCAAACTCTATGATTGCATGTCCGGTTTAGTGTTTGATGTGTAAATTCTTTTCTTGGCAGGGTGCAACAGGAGTCGGTTGATGATGCTGAAAGAAACCATTTTCTAGTTAACTATGTTGATTATGCTTTTGATGATTTTGGGGGTCGTCAACCACCAGTATATCCTGGTTTGTCCACTGTATGGGGAAGCTTGGCTCGAAGTAAGGTAAGTCTATCCCACTGGTTGTTATCATTTACGAATTGTTAGCACATGGTCATCATTATCATTATAACTATCGTTATTTATTTAAAATTGTGTCTTCCTTTGAAATTATCAAAAAAAAAAATTCCATGGTTTTTCCTTTTCCACGGCATAGTGTCCTAGATATCCTGTATATTGCAACTAGGAAATTGAAAGTGGCGCTTAAAGAAGATAAATGTTGCTTCACAACCTGGTCATGAGTTGGTAATGATCACAAAATGCAAAAACAAAGCGATGACAACCTTGCTTGCATCAATAAATAGTTGATTTTGCATTCTGGATGCTATGTGGTGATTGCTAGGTGTGCTTTAGAGCTAAAATTATTACATCGGCCTTGTATATTTGTTTTCTGCTATATTTTTCTTTTTTTGAACAATACAACTTTATTGTGCAGGCTAAAGGCTACCGTGTGGGACCAGTATATGATGATGTTTTGGCAATGGCTTGGTTTTTCCTTGAGCTTATTGTCAAGTCAATGGCGTTGGAGAAAACTCGTCTTTTCTATCATAGTCTTCCCACAGGTATGTTTAAATTGCAGGAAACTTATTCATGCTATCTCCTATGATTCCTCTTGCTGATGAACACGTTGTTTCTGCGTGTATATCTGCTTGAGTAATTTTTTGCGAAGTAAAAGTTATTGGTCATAAAAATTGTATCCAAATTTTGGAGCTATTGCTATGAAAAATACTGCTACACAAGGCTTATGAAAAGTTTTTTTTTTTTTTAATAAGTAATGTTGCATATCAAAAGCGCAAAGGGGCGCAACCCTAGTACACATGAAGTATACAAGAGAATGGTTTAAAAGAAAAAATTAAAAAAGCCCTAAACCCGCAGAATAGGCTCTAGTCTTGCCTTTACCCCGACTAGAACCACTGCCATTAGCATCAAAATTAATGGAGCATTCCAAAATTTTAAGCTCCCTCTTCCCCATAAGCTTAGAAGTAGAAATCTCATCTTCAAGAAACCGACCCTCTTCAATGACAAAAAATATGCATGAGTCTTTTCTCGTCACCCCTAATATGGGAGCGGCTCCCAATGCGCTAAGCTCAAACTTGGAATAGCCCTCAACCCCCACCTCTCCGTTCTCTCCATTCCCTATCTCCCTTCCCCTTCGCTACAGCACCAGCTTCCCCAGTTCACCCTCCTCAATGATGATACCAACCACCGGAATAGGGGGCCAGAGGAAAACACCCGAAACCGGAAGAGGATGGAGGCTGAAGGAAGAGGACAATCCCGGCATAAATTGGGAGAACACAGGCCTAGGCGAAGGTAGAGAGATAGCTTCAGAGCCAGACGATGAATGCAGCCCAAATATCCCTTCCGCCTCACACAACCCAAAAGACCCTAAATGACCCTACAATCCTTAAACTTGCCTTCAATCTGCGGTGGTAAAACTTCACCGGCTTAGGAGGGGGGCCAACGTTCTGCTGGGGACGTTCATTAGTGAAATCTAAGTAGATGCACTTGGCACCTGGGCCCTTACCAGTCTTCGACGAGAAAACAGACACCGACGAAGAACCCATCCCCAACATAGCCTCGACGATCATATTGGACCCATCAACAGCATGTTCAGACACCCACCAATAAGAACCTAGAACAACCCCATCCAATTTAGCAACATCATTCGCGGGCTTGGGAGGAAATAGAAAGAAATCACCGGCTTCGACAGAAGGTGCCTGAAAACACCCATAACGGCAGAAATTGTCGGGCATAGATGCCAAACTACCCTGCCGGACCTTTGTCTCTGGACATGTGGCCACCTTTGGTGAAGTTGCTGGAACCAAAAACACCTTCTGCGAGACAACCCCTCACCGAGAGGACTTGGACTGGGGCTTAGGCTGAAACTTGAAGTACCGCTTTAAACCCCAGCGCCAGCCATCCGTATGACACCCAGCATACTGGGGCTTAAGAGAGGCATCAAGTCCAGCCCAACTAGAAGGCCTTCAACCAGCCCAAAAAGAACCCATCCGAACTCATAACGAAAAAGTCCCAGATGCTTCTTTACCTAGTGATTGATGGAAATGCCCTTCGTCTTCTTCGTTGAATCAGTTGCCGCTAGAGATGGGTTTGAAACACTCATCTTCTTCGGTAAATCCTACTGGACCAAAATCGCCGGCTTGTCCAACTCAAAGCAATCCACCACTAAATGCGGCTCATCTCCGCCGTACCTTCGCTCAAAACAGGCTGACATTGGGAACAAATCAAGCAGATGCGAAGACAAACTTCAGCCCAATGGATTTCACCTCAGAGCCTGACGCCAATCATAGCACCTCCACAAAGGAACGTCCAGAAGGATATCTAGAAGAAGAATCAACCAAAACGACCTTAGTCTGCCCCGGCGAAGAAGGAACCTCAGAAGCCAAAGACCCAGACTTTCCTACATGAAGTGTCAACATCTGCTGCAGCTCACGTGCGAACTGATGCCAGCCCCGCCCATTATGGCCCTTTGGGAGCCGGATGATCCCTTTCCGTCCACCCTCACCGTAGATGACCACCTCTAGAAACCTTCTTGCGTTGTTACCACCCCCATGAACCATCAACACCTTCGCATCCTCATGGTAAAGCTTGACAATATCTTCCTTCGCCGATAACTGAATTGCCTCTTCCACCGTAGCCACCAACCATGCAGAAGATAGACGATCCCTACAAATCCCTTCTTCCTTTCCTCCAGACGAAAGTCGGGAGACCCTTCCTTCGCCAACAAGCAGAAGGCTTTTGCTTCAATGGAGAAGCAGCGTTCCATTACAACCTCACCGGAACAACCTCCAAGAGCTTGGAGACATAGCCCACACCCTTCACGATCAAAACAGAAGGGAACTGAGCCCTAGCAAGTAGCGCCTACACGCGCCACTGCTGGGGCGGAGAGATAGAAATGAGAAGAGAGAGAAGGGAACGTTTTTTTGTTTGTCAGCAAGTGTCTTTTCATTCTTGAAGATTACCACATGGATTCTTGAAGATTAATTTAAAGAAATGGAATTAGGAGTGATGGAACAAGATCGCACAGTGCAAATCCATTTATTTCTTTGGGTATTGCAGGCCATGAAGCAATAACTTTTGTAACCTAGGTTTGATATTTTATGCTGCCTATCAATTTGATTTTTTGGTCTGCCGGTGGTCATTTCAGAGCATCCAGTTGACGTCAGTGTGCTTTCTTTCTCGTAGGAGGCCACACCAATGGCGATCCAGCGCTCGCAGTCTGTTCTAGTCATAGACCTGAACTCGTTGGGGGTTGTACACGTACTAGTGAGTCCTGATGCTCAGCGTGAGGGGTCCTCTTCCTCGTGGGTTCAAGCCAAGTTCATCCTTTGTTGCGGGTTCTGCATACATGGGCCTTGGGTTGGTGTTGGGTCCTGAAGCGGGTCTTGGGCCTTCAAGCATTGGGTCTTGGGGTAGCCCTATTCAATCTTCGCAGAAGGCGTAGGTAGACTCCTCCCAAAAGATGTCTAAGCCCTTGATGTTTTATAAGTGCAAAAACAAGGATAAGAGGTAGTCGAAGGCTTGTGTTGATGTGGGTTATCTCAGTTGGGGTTTCCTTGAGCTGAGCTCTTCTCTGACATGTCACGGTGATCCTGGTCCGTCTCATTCTTCTTCTGTGCTGGGCAGTGTTCCTGGGGAAGGGATGGATGAGGATTTGGGTAGTGTTCCTCCATTATCTCCTTTGGAGTGGTCTTTGCTTTGCTCCAAGGTGGGGTTTGGCACCAAGGGGCACAAGGAAAAGACTGTGGCCTTCCTTTATGCCCTTGATTAGGAGCATTATCGGGAGGATAAGATTGTTGGTTTTGAGCATTAAGGGTCTAGGTTTTTGATGTTCTATGATGCTCTTGTTTGGGTTGGGTCAGTGTTTTGTTGTGCCTTTCTTTTGTATACTGCGTGTGTACACCAGGATGCCTTATGCTGATTTTAATATAATTTGCATTACTTATCGAAAAAAAAGACATTCATTGAAAGTTGTAATGCATGCCAATAAATCTTGTAATAAATATTTCCATGTTTGACAATCGATGGACACTTTATGGAGCTACTATTATGTTAAGGAAAGAAACCTACATAGCTGTTCATATTGTTTTAGGTAAATTTCTGTCAAATGGTTATGTTGGTGCCATTAAATCATGATACCATATTTTTGAATCAGCTTTATAGTCTGGATTAAATTTTTGAATGAGAAATTTTTTCATAATTATAATTTTACTTGTGCTACAGATGAAGACATCCCACCAATGCAATTGAAAGAAGCTGTTTTTCGATGTATAATGCAGTTGTATGATTGCCTTCTAACTGAAGTGCATGAGCGATGTAAGAAGGGGTTGAGCTTGGCAAAACGTTTGAATAGCAGTTTGGCCTTCTTGTGTTATGATCTGTTGTCCATCATTGAACCTCGTCAAGTTTTTGAATTGGTATGCATTCTGGTTAATTTTAATCTTTATTGTTGCATATATGCATTTGTAAGAATTCTGTTGCTTTGTTGCATATATGCATTTGTAAGGATTCTACAGTCAGTCAGGCTTAATCTAACATAGGCCAGTAGTGTTGAATCTGTTGTGTTATATTCTGAGAACCCTTTTTGTGGATAGACTTAGTGTTACATTAAAGAACATTCAATAGTAGTTTTCATCACTTAAAATCTGGTAAAAGTGTATATTTCCAAGGAATTTAAGTAATGCCAGCTCATCCACCACGTCCTATATTTTGAGGAGAAGAAGTCACAAACTTATCAAATAATGTAACTGGATCCACACTAATAAGATGTCCTCTGAAAGTTCATGGAATTAAGACAGTTGTGAATTTCTGAAGAACTTTCAAATGTACACCTCCACTAGACCTTATGCACAGACCAACCAGCTGGCAAGTTTGAAGTTCTGAGATAAGTTCCCTGTATTACTCTTGCGGTGCCACATTATTTGTGAAACTCTAATGTAGGTTTTTCTTACACTGCAAAAGGATGCCTTTTGCTGGTGATTGTTTCACCTCCATTTTTACAGCACTGTGGTTTCAGTTGGATTGCTGAATTAAATTTGTGTTTGAATTGCCAAATTGGTTCTATACAAGGCTTTTGCTTTATTAAGAAATGGAATGTAGTCATGAAGGTACTTATCTTCCTGAATCTTAGCTTTTGGGATTTTTATTGAAATGTTTGAGATCTGCCTTACCAAGTTTTGTTTTTTGTTTCTTGTTTTTTGTTTTTAATTTTTTTTTATTGTATTTCATTTTCTTATGAGCTACGAAGGTGTGTTGAAGACCAACAACTATACATATGAAATAAGAAAAATCATGAAGGCCTTTGAGTTATTTAAAAAAGAAAAAAAAATATATATAGAGAAACCTACCTTAGTAATGCAGAATGGGTTTGTGCAGCCTTACTCGAGCAATGGGCTATTTGGCCCAGAAGCAGTGGACTTTGTTGTTTCTGTTCATGGTTGTTGCCCTTTTTCTGTGATCATATCGTCTTTACGTTGTCTTCCATCTGCTGCAGGTGTCCTTGTACCTGGACAAGTTTTCTGGGGTGTGTCAAACGGTGCTCCATGACTGCAAGCTTACATTTTTGCAGATTATATGTGATCAGGACCTTTTTGTTGAAATGCCTGGGAGAGACCCTTCAGATAGGTGATTTATGTAACTTGTTTTGGTATTTAATCACTTTTATTTAGATTACTGTGGACCTTAGAATGAATTTAGTGTCTCTAAGTAGCACAAATTTCTATATGTGAACTTGTTTATTTGATATAATTTTATTTGGTATACTGTTTTCTGTTCCAGATGATCTAATTTCTGTCTTATAATATTAAACAAAAATGTGATATTGCAATTGCTGATATTCCTCATGGTAGTTGATCTGTGAAAATTTACTTGCTGCTATCTTTCAAAGTCTCTAAAGCATATCATGCGACTATTTATTGGAGCTTTTGGATGCTATCAAACTAGAGGACAGAAACTTTAGGAAATAACAATTATATGCATATTTGTAACAATAATAAGCTCCAATATTTAACAAACTTGATATGTTAGTATTGCAACAGGGACATTGCTGTATTGAGTTAACTTTATGGTTTTATCTATTTTTCATTTCGTTAATCAAATTATCAGCATGGGAATATATCTCTATGTTGTTCAAGTGTGTTCTGTTTTTTGGTAAGCCAAATGCAAAAACTCATGTAGTCACAAGTTGGGATTATTTATTTGCTTACTGTCATACTTGTATAGAAGAGGACAAACCATTTGATTCTTACACATGCAAGATGAAGTTACTACTTTACCAAATTACTATTTTCTTTATTCTTTTCCATATGGACGATTTGTATTGATTTCAAAAAATAATGGTAATAGGGGAAATCTGTAGAATGGTGCATACTATTTTTAGAACAAAATGAACTCATTTGGGGATATCTCAAAAGAGTACGAAGGACTTGTAGAATAGGTTGGAGGGGGTAAAGCATTATTGTAGTTTGTACTGAAACAAGAACTAAAAAATTGTAATGTTAATTATTTTCAAGATCTTGCTATGGTTATCATAGATGTTGAAAATTAATAAAAAATATTTATATTCCAACTATCCTTTCAGTGAAGGTTAAAAACACAGGAATCTTGCATTGTATTGCCTTGCAGTATGCTGATTATTGTTTGAAGAATCGTAATTATTCTAATTTGGGCTAATCTGTGCTTACAATGTGTTTTAGATATTACGTGGTTGCTGACTGTACATAAAAAAGAGAAATGTTTGCTTTTTATCTTTTACAGATGGGCAAATCCACCATTGAATATATGAGACCACATCTAGGTCCCACAGATTCAATGGTAGATTTGCAAAAAATAGGCAAGAAATGGATGCGTAACACGTCTCCATAAAAAAAATGGATGTAATCACTAACTTTTTATTTATATTTTGTATTCTTCCTTATCTTTTATCTTCTAATATTTATTTCTTTCAAGATTTAAAATCTGTTTGGATCATCTACTTCAAGTGAACGTGGTATGTGATGTGTACTTGACTTAAAAGGATGTCCATGTTGTAGGAACTATCTTTCATCTGTCTTGATACAGGAGGTTTTCCTTACTTGGGATCATGACGATTTATCTCTGCGGGCAAAGGTAAGTGTTAGTTCAGATTATTGGCACTGACCTTGATTTCAATTAATATTTTCTTTTCATTCTTTTGAGAGGGTGGATGTCCGTTTTATCCATTTTTACTTGCATAATGTGACTGTTATTTATATTCAGCTACGTAGTGCATACTATTGTAAAAGATATGTAATACATCATTTTCATTCTGTTATATGACGCTCTCCCATGTGTGTAGGCGGCTAGAATCTTAGTAGTCCTTTTGTGCAAGCATGAGTTTGATGCTCGATACCAAAAGCCTGAAGATAAGCTATACATTGCCCAGCTATATCTTCCACTTATTGGACAGGTGCATATTGTTAAATTAATTTTCTGAAGTAGTTTATTTTTTAATTCTATTGAACCTCTGCTGACAAAAGTCATTAAGTTTTGCATTACCTTAAGTTGTGTGTGTAAATTTTGCAGCTGTAGTTGTATACTAGCTAGGAATATTAAGCGTCCTTTCTGTATACTTTTGCCTTCGTGGAAATTGTAAACATGCAGAGCTCTTTATCAAAGCTAGAAGAGTTGCTGAATGAGATAGTTTATTGAGCTTTGCAGTTTTATCATAATAGTTTTGTGAGAAGTGTTACTGAATGAGATAGTTTAATGGTGAGCGGTAAACTGAGTAGATTGAGCGAATTGATTTTTAACGGTGGAACTATAAGGGTTGAGGAATAGATAAAAATAACTTTGATAGGTGAAGATTGGAGCCAATGGCCGTTGGCCTAAATGGCACCTCCACCCCCAATAAGAAAAAAGGTATTTGTTATGGTCGTGGGATTCAAGTCCTGTGGGTGGGTGAAGACTGAATGCCTGAGTCTGAGGAAGAACTTAGCTTTGGTCCATTCAGAAATCTGCTTTCATATTTCATCCATCTTGCTTTTCAGTCTAACAAAACTATATTTAACTATTTGAATGAATTAGGATGGGAAAAGATGAATGTTTGTTCTCAATGCTCTCTTTCAAGTGGAGAATTTCTTGAGAAGAAAGAGAAGGAAGTGAGACTGCAAAATTTGCATTTATGGAACAACCCTAAGTAAAAACTAGAGAAGTGGGAACTAGGTAATGTACAGATACAGTGTTAGGGACTATTGAAGTATCCAAGCTGGTATTCCTGTAACAATAAAGGAAGCAGTAAAATTTACGAAAGAAATCATAGAATTGATACCAAATGCACAAGACCACTCAAAAAAAATCTTAAGCATGATGATTTCAACTTAGTAATAGATAATTCCTCAGCACCAAATGTTCAATTATCTCCGTTAGAAGAGTTATTAGGGTTTGTGAGTCATTAGGGTTTGGGGGTATTTTAGTCTTTGTGATATTTCTCAAACTTTATATAATAAGATGTATGGTAGACTACGGAAGGAGATAGTAATGTGCATTCACCTTTTTGTGTCTAAATCGTTCATGCAAACTACAACATGGTATCAGAGCTAAAGATCATGAGTTTAATAAACCTTCACTCCGTCAATTCATTCCATTTAAATTAAAGATCACCTGTGTTGGGCCTGGGTCTTACCTAAAGAGAGTTTGAGCCCACACGTGAGGGAGAGTTGAAGTATTAATTAAATGATGAAATTTTTCTCTTCTTATAAGCTTTAGCTTTTAGAATAAATGGTAGTTTAACAATCTCCTTCCCTTGAAATTCTCTCCATTAAGCAAAAGGGGGGTAGCATTCCAAATGTGAAAACTCTCATACTTTCCTAGCCAACCTTGCCGCCCAAAGAGCACATCAATCACCTTCTTGGGCATACTGTTGGACTGACACAGAAGACTTGCAATCTCAGCTTGCACACCACTGCACAATGAATCAACATATGTTCAATAGATTCAGCCACTACACAAATCCACAAATGCTTCCTAGTTTCACCACTACACGATAACTCCATACTTGGTGTACAGCTTCACTACTGCACTTGCACGTACAACAGCAATCTACGTGAATAGTATCTCTTTTAGTGTGATTGGCTGTTGTTAAAATCTTCCCTAATCTGTTTTAACTCTATCTCACATGATCAGGTCCTTTGCTCAGCGGAGCCCTAGAATATAATAAATCTAATATGGAATAACTCCCAATCATAGAAAGCTCGTATCATCTAATAGGCCCCAAACACGAGTGCATATAAACATTTTTACCCTCTGCTATTAAATAAAAATCTGTGAACAACTCTTTCAAAGCATGATCCTCACATCTGAAGATGCAATAGTGTCTGTCCAGAGTTTTTAGGGTACAGGAACGTTACCAGCAAGCATATAGGCTCCTTCCTAGAATGAAAAAAATATAAGCTGTGAAGATAATTCTCCAAGCTTATGAAACTCTGCAAATAAAATAAAGTGCAACATTTCTATGCTGCAATGCCAGTAGAGATAAATTCATGCAAAGGTTTATAATTCTGTGAATTGCCCCAGTTTAACTCCCTGCAACTTTGCAATGGGTACAAAATTTCTTGATTAGCTAAACAGGTCTGCTAGATCTCTAGCTATGTATGGATAATAACCTGTTCTTCCAACAAATAGACCGTTCTAATATCGAAAATGTAGAATTGTATCATTTTTTTTATGCGACTGTCAAATACAAGTTGTCGAAACCATCCAACAATTATTTTATAATTTATATCGTTAGATTTCATAGGGTGATTGAGGTGGTTCTGTTTTTTATCATTCGTGTTATCAACTTTGGATCATGATTCTTCCTGTTCAGTTTTCATAATTAGTGATTCTTTTGTCTATGCAGATCCTAGATGAAATGCCTGTCTTTTACAACCTAAATGCTGTTGAAAAGCGTGAAGTTTTAATTGTTATTTTGCAAATTGTGCGCAATCTTGATGATGAATCACTTGTCAAAGCATGGCAGCAAAGCATCGCTCGGACTAGATTATTTTTCAAACTTATGGAGGAAGGCTTAGTTCTTTTTGAGGTTGCTATTCTGTTTAAAAATTCACTTCCTTTCAGATCATGTGATTTTATTTTGTTAGTCAGTTAATTTTACTTCTTGTTGAGGCAACGGCATGGTTAAGTTCATAAGCTATCATTTTTGTAATCTATAATTAATTATATTATTTTGCGAGTTTATATTATTTGTTGTTTTATTAAGTGTAGAATTCTGCTGTTGATGGTATGTTTGGTTCCAGTAAAATGTGGTGGTAGCTTTAAAGCTTTTTTCCAATGTAAATAATTTTTTTTTTAATGAATTTAGGGGGGTATTAGTGTTTCATTAGTTCATTTGGGGGTCAGGTAAGCCCACATAGCATTTCCTTTCAAGACTAGGTATTTTGCATTCCTTATTGCTAAATGTCTCCTCCCTGTGATCAGCTTTCTGAAATTACGTACTTTGTTGTCTCTTCCATGATACCTGAACAGAATATTTCTAAGGATTTCTTTCCGTTAGTTGATATATGTTTTTGTTTAATGCCTTACTAAATTTTCCTTTTGTATGTATTTTTATGTTTTGTCATTATAGCTCATGCTCTTATTACATCAGCCGTAAAACTAATTTTTTATTATGTTCTTTTACAGCATAGAAAACCCGCTGATGGCATGCTTATGGGCTCTAGTTCTCGTAGCCCTGTTGGGGATGGACCTGCTTCCCCCAAGTACTCTGAAAGACTTTCTCCTGCAGTTAACAACTATCTGTCTGAGGCATCAAGACAAGAAGTCAGAGTTAGTTGATATTTCTGTTGCTTTAAGTTCTGAAAATCTATATTTTCTGTGTTTTGTCTACTATTTGCTTTGTGTTATTCACTCCTTGATTGTGATGTTGGCTTTATGTGCATTGAATGTTACCTTCATCCCTCAGACGCATCTTTGTTCAAATTGCTGATATTTATGATATACCACATATTCTCCGTATCCTTATGCACCTTGAACCTCTTTAATGCAGCCACAGGGAACACCTGACAACGGTTATTTGTGGCAGAGAGTGAACTCCCAATTAAGCTCCCCTACCCAGCCATATTCCTTGAGAGAAGCTCTGGCTCAGGCACAGTCTTCTAGGATTGGAGCTTCTGCACAAGCACTTAGGGAATCTTTGCACCCGATATTGAGACAAAAATTGGTAGAGTTTCGCATTGAAAAATCAATCATCTGTTTGAGTGCTCCAACTGCTCCAAGAAATTACTAATGTTCTGTTTTATATATATTGTAGTTATTTTAGACAACTGATAATTTCACATTCTCTTCAGGAGCTTTGGGAAGAAAACTTAAGTGCTGCTGTCAGTCTTCAGGTTTTGGAAATAACAGAGAAATTTTCCATCATGGCAGCATCCCATAGCATCTCTACTGACTATGGAAAACTTGATTGCATCACAGCTATATTTATGAGCTTCTTCTCTCGAAATCAACCTCTGGCTTTCTGGAAAGCTTTGTTCCCTGTCTTCAACGGTGTATTTGATCTTCATGGAATAACTCTAATGGCAAGGGAGAACGATCGTTTCTTAAAGCAAGTAACTTTCCATTTACTTCGACTTGCAGTTTTCCGAAATGAAAGCATCAGGAGAAGGGCTGTAATTGGGCTGCAGATACTTATGAAGGTATGCTCTGTGAAGTTCATAGATTCCTGCTCTTGTTCGTAACTCAAATTATGTTCTTTATTTTTTGCAGAGTTCCTTCTATTACTTCATGCAAACAGCAAGGTTAAGGGTCATGTTGATTATCACATTATCAGAGCTGATGTCTGAAGTGCAAGTGACTCAGATGAAGGCTGATGGAACACTAGAAGAGAGTGGTGAAGCACGGCGTCTTAGAAAATCTTTGGAGGAAATGGCAGATGAATCTAAAAGCCCCAACCTATTGAGGGAGTGTGGACTTCCTGAGAGTGCTCTGTTGACAATTCCAGAAAAATTGACAGAGAACAAGTGGTCTTGGTCAAATGTCAAATATCTCTCCGATGGTCTTCTCCTGGCCCTTGATTCCAGCCTGGAGCATGCACTGTTAGTAAGTTCTCGGCAATATTTGCGCTCAGTTTGAGTTTGAGAGTAGTGAGATTAATTATTGAGTTAACACAGTACACTTGGCTCCAGTGGGATGATGATGGTACACGAGACTGGGCAAAGGGTTGATACCTCACCTCCCAAGATGTGTATCTTTCTTTCATTTCCGTTTTATATGTTACTTTTCTTGTAGCTGACACTTTGTGTGTGGAGATATGGCATTGCTTCTAGTTCATGGTGGGAGCCAACTATTACAGAGCTGCTTTCCATAAATAACTTTATGTAGTGTGGTCATTTTATCTATAGATTCTATATTTGTGTATGGAAGAGTGATGTCTATTTGCGTCAAAGTTGATAGTTACCTATACACATCAAAAGTCGGTCACTCAAAGAGACATGCACTTCGTAGAAAGTACTAAGAACTTTAAAAATATACATTTACATACAAGTTTGCATATTCTTGTATGTTTTTACATACAAGTTTACATTCTCTTTGCATTGCCACTGATTTGTAAATACAAGTTTGCATATTCTTCGCCAAAGGGGATTGAATAAATTCATCCAACTCTAAATGTGTTCATCACTTGTCTTACGTTTGTCGGTATAAATAAGTTCTGTTGTTCTGACAAGATAATACCTTCTGCATTATTTTTCACAGGCCTCTGTAATGACTATGGATAGATATGCAGCTGCAGAAAGTTTCTACAAACTTGCAATGGCATTTGCACCTGTCCCAGATCTTCACATAATGTGGTTGCTACATTTGTGTGATGCTCATCAGGAAATGCAGTCTTGGGCTGAAGCTGCCCAGTGTGCCGTGGCTGTTGCTGGTGTTGTAATGCAGGTAACACACTGTTATTGGTGCTTGGTATTGAACCTTTTGTAGCAAAATATTTAAAATTGAAATGTAATGTTTGTGAATTCAAGAGCTTCCACTATTCTATCACATTCTTGTGGAGAGAAGTTATCATATTCAGTACTTTGCAACCAGATGGAAGGGAATATATCCCATGCCTCTGCTGTTTGCTTTGAACAGTGTAGTTGAACAAACTCTACTAAATGGCGTACCTAAGTTGTCATACTTAAAATGGTGGAGGACTTAATATGCATAGGCTGCCACCTGGGCGATTTAGGACAATTTGGTTAGGATATTATTGGTTTTCAAGTTAGCTAATTTTATAATCTTAGTGGTTTTAGGTTGGTTGAAACTAGAAACTTCTTACAGACAAATTTTTAAGTAATTATGCAAAATTCTAAGCTACTGGCTCCTGTGGTGGTTATTTGGTACTTTATTTCCCAGTAATGGCCATTCTGTGCTATGAGGTGCAATTTCTTGGGTAAGAACCCATGGTGAGTACTATCCGCTTTGTATGGGTCTTTGAAATTTATGCTACTGTTCTCTTTGAGACACTTGCAATCTGATGTGGTTTTGTGCGGTTTTCTTTTGGCTCTTTTTGTTTCTCCTTGTGGAGTGCAGAACTGGAGTGTTGACTGGATAATTTGAAGAGTGGTGCTGACTTATTATCTGCTTTTTGCTGATATACCTAATTAAAATTACTGTAGGCCCTTGTAGCTAGAAATGATGGTGTTTGGAGCAAGGATCATGTGACTGCTCTTCGGAAAATTTGCCCAATGGTGAGCAGTGAGATCACGTCTGAGGCATCTGCAGCCGAGGTAGAGGGATATGGTGCTTCAAAACTCACAGTTGACTCTGCAGTGAAGTACCTGCAGCTTGCTAATAAGCTTTTCTCTCAAGCTGAGCTCTATCATTTCTGTGCCAGCATTCTGGAACTTGTAATTCCTGTTTATAAAAGCAGGAGGGCGTATGGACAGCTGGCTAAATGTCACACATTACTCACTAATATCTATGAATCAATCCTTGAGCAGGAATCAAGCCCAATTCCTTTCACTGATGCCACATACTATCGCGTAGGATTCTATGGTGATAGATTTGGGAAGCTTGACAGAAAGGAGTATGTATACCGAGAGCCCCGTGATGTACGGCTAGGTGACATAATGGAGAAACTTAGTCATATATATGAGTCTAGAATGGATGGCAATCACACTTTACACATTATTCCAGATTCTAGACAAGTGAAGGCAGATGAGTTACAGACCGGAGTCTGCTACCTTCAGATAACTGCTGTTGATCCAGTAATGGAAGATGAGGACTTGGGAAGCAGAAGGGAGAGGATCTTTTCTCTTTCTACCGGCAGTGTCCGTGCACGTGTCTTTGACCGCTTTTTGTTTGATACCCCCTTTACGAAGAATGGCAAGAACCAAGGCGGATTGGAAGACCAATGGAAGAGGCGGACTGTGCTTCAGACTGAGGGCTCCTTCCCTGCGCTCGTGAATAGGCTCGTAGTAATTAAATCTGAATCTCTTGAGTTCTCCCCAGTAGAGAATGCAATTGGAATGATTGAAACCCGGACAGCTGCACTAAGAAATGAGCTTGAAGAGCCTCGCAGTTCTGATGGGGATCAACTTCCACGTCTCCAGAGTCTACAGAGAATTCTTCAAGGCAGTGTTGCTGTTCAAGTGAGTTGTGCTGATTTTGTTTCTTATATCTGCTTTCCATATTACCAGTTTTTGCAATGTATATTGATGACTTCAGATCTCAGTCACTAATATTTTCCCTGAGTTGTCTTTTTTTTTTGCCCCTTTTTCTTGAGATGCCCCGTAATCGAACTTACGTTTGGCATTGCTTATCATTTTCTCATGTCTCATGGCCAACCGCATATGTGCAGGTGAACAGTGGAGTCCTAAGTGTGTGCACAGCCTTCCTGTCTGGTGAACCTGCTACAAGACTGCGTTCACAGGAACTGCAGCAACTCATCGCTGCGCTCCTTGAATTCATGGCTGTTTGCAAGCGCGCCATTCGGGTACACTTTAGACTGATTGGAGAGGAGGATCAGGATTTCCACACACAGCTTGTGAATGGATTTCAGTCCCTCACTGCAGAGTTATCTCACTACATTCCTGCCATTCTCTCTGAGCTCTGAATCTTGTAGCAGTATTTGTTTGTTGCCGCCTCATTTTGTTCATATTATTTCTTTTCTTTTTTAACGTTGTTGATGTGCAAATATTTTTCTGTTCATATGTGTATACTAGCTTTCAAGCAGGTGATGTTTAGGAAACCGAAAAGTTCACTGGTTTTCTTCTCTCTTTGTTTTTGTCACAAAAAAACTCATTTACAATGGGCTAGTAATATTGCAGGCGTATTTCTTGCCAAAATCTGAATTTGAAGGATTGAGTAAACCAAGACAGAAAGCCTAAAGAAGTTTTTAAGTGGATAAAATATAGCAATATGTGCATCCCAATTAGATATTACCTTAGTCAAAAGCGAGTTTGACTATTATGAGTTTTTTTTTTTTTTTTTTTTTTAGCAGAATAGCCGGTATTTAGATTTTCCTTTTAGTGTGAACAATGATAGGCACACTCCGATATTTTAAAAACATTAAACCCAATGGGACGACTTTCTATGCACAAACAAGAATGCGCACCTTGTCCCTAATGGGTTAGCTTAATCGGTTGTGGACTATGTCTTATGAACCAGAAGTTATTAATTTGAATTTCTTCTTTTTTTTTTTTTTGGTGGACATGTTAGGAAAAAAAAAAAAAAGAACCAATGCGAATTAAACGCATAAGAATCTGGTCTGATGAGTGCATTCAATTGCTCAGTATCATGGGTCTGATGAGTGCATTTAATGCACATGGGTCTCAGAATGTCGTTGGGCTGTCCATTGAAATCAGACCCAATGATTTCTAGCATTGGGTTTTGGATGCTGGTAGGCCGCGCGGGATATTTTTTGGGAAACAAATGCCAATCCGCATTCTCTTTGGGTTTTGGATTAAACGGGCCAAACTGGAATTCATTTGGGTTTTTAAAAAAATCCAAAACAAAAACAGAAACTGGGCCGTCCAGACAAGGCCTACAAGATGCTCTTATTCCCAAACGAGCAACTCAAAAATAAATAGTTGTTATAATGTTTTCGACTTGAATTGCATGGGGATGGGAAATTCTTTTCTCATCAAGATTCACAATATGATTGCTAAAAGTTTGGTTCTAATTAGAAAACTTGAGAGAGAGTGAAATAAAATTCAAATTATAAACTCATTGTCGATCTTCCACACAAAATATTAATTGTGTTAATGTCCCCTAAATTACAAAAAAAATATTAATATCCCTGTAAAGTTAGAAAAAGACAAAAATATCATAAACTTTTTTCAATAAGACAAAAATAGCTTATAAATTCAAAAAAAAGGAAAAAAAAAAAAAAAGAAGTTAAAAAAACTGAAAAAAGGAAGAAAAAAAAATGAGACTTGGTTTTTTTTTTTTTGGACTCTTTTTTTATTTTTATTTTAAAAATTTTAAGTTTTTTTTTTTTTTTTTTAAATTTTTTTTAAATATTATGAATGACATTTTTGTGTTGGGAGACATTGACATTTTTTTTTATTTTTTTTAGGATGATAATTTGAGAAGACACAATTGTTAGTTTAGGAATATAGTAATTTTTTTTTACATGTCCGCATAAGAAGAGAATGTGAATTCGAACTAGTGACTTTTGTTCCATGAAGCGTGATTTTCGGCCAATTTTCTCCGGTCAATTAAACTATCTATTTAGAAATGTTAATTAATTATTTGGCCTACGAATAAAATCGCAAAACCCCGGCATAGGAAAAGAAAAGAAAAAAACCTGAACGGCAAAACCCCAGATAAGACAGTCCAAATACTACTTCAAAGTTCAAGGACACAGCAGATATGAGGTTGGCGGAAATGGAGCTCAAAAAGCAGAAATGAGTTTTGCACTCTGAATCTATCAATTCTACATCAAAAAATGGAGCTCACAATTACATACAAACCAAACCCACTACTCTTCTGTTCAGCACCACTCACACAGACCTCCCAGAGTCCCATTCTTTTCAAGCTTCCCACAAAACACAGGCTCAAAATTTCCCGCCAGAGACCCATTTTCCGGGTTCTAGCTTCCGCAAACCCAAATGGGTCTGATGGGTTTTCATGGCTGAGTCTGAGTCGCTCTGTCCGCCGCGGCTCCGAGCGCTTCTGGTCGAAACTCGGCGAGTCGGTGAAGAAGGAAATTGGGTTTGATTTGGATGATGCCAATGTGAAGGTGGGCGATTTTGTGGGGCAAGTTAGCGAAGGGGTGAGGAAGGGTGGGGCTGAGTTGGAAAGGTTTAAGACTGAGTTGGTGCCCGAGTTTGTGAGTTGGAATCGTTGGGAACGTTGGAAGGTAATTTGTGAATTCACTTTGAGACTGTTTTGTTTTAATCTTAGTTTGCTAGCTTAAGAAATGGAAGTAAAAAGGATAGAAAATGGGACAAGTTTGAGTATTTTTCTTCTGAACTGTTGAAGAAGGGAGAGGGGGGCACCGGGAAACATTCAAATGTTAGCTGGTAGAGACAAGGACAAGAGATATGAGCTTGGCGGAAATGGAAAAATCTTAAGCGTTACTTGTAATTATTAATCATTTGCAACGACCACCTCACATAGCATGAAAAATTGGCCATTTTCAAAGAAATTTAGTGATATCTTTAAAACACACATTTCAGCTATCATTTTTTTTCTTTTTCTTTAATTATTTTTTTTCATCTTCTTTGACAATCAATGCATAGTTTGATGCAAGGGGCTAGATAATGATATAGTTATTCTCCTTTGTTTTCCTCAAGGATGTCAAAACATGGGAGCCCCAACGAATTGGTGCCTTGATTCTCTATATATTTGCTGCGGTAATTTCCTGCCAAAGAATATATATAGCTGTTCGAGCTCCTTACCTAAATCGCCAAAAAAAGGAGCTAACGGAGGCTTATATGGAGGCATTGATTCCTGAGCCATCTCCTACTAATGTTAGAAAGTAAGTAGATTTCTTACTTTTAACTACAGATGTAATCAATCACTTTATATTCTTATGATATATCATGATGTCAGTTGTTAGTTAATTTTATTTTTATTTTGCGAGTAGAGAAGAAGAAAAGGATCCACTAAGTCATCTGATTGAATTACCGTTCAAGTTTTCATTTCCTCAATAATGTTCATATCATAATGGTCTCAATCAAATATAGGATTTATGACTTGACTGAGACACTGGCTAGATGATGATAGAGCTTCTAATCAAATACTGCTGATCCCAGGAAAGCTTAAATACACCTGATTACACTGGGTAACTTTATCCAACAAAAGAGGACAAAGCTAATCCATCAAATAGCTTTCTTTCCTTCTTTTTCTTCTTGTTTCCCCTCATATTTGAAATTAACAACTGCAAACATTTAAAAAGAGTTGGACTTTTCTCCAAGAAGAAATAGAAGTATGTGATGAATAGGAATAAGAACAAAGAAGTTTAGGATGTCTGCCGCTTTGTTGTACTTGTTTAATTTCAGAGCCTCTGATTGTCCTTATAATTTTGCAGGTTTAAGAAGAGTATATGGAGGAAGACAATGCCCAAAGGCCTGAAAATGAAGAAGTTTATTGAAGGACCTGATGGAACACTTATTCATGATAGTTCTTATGTTGGAGAGAATGCATGGGATGACGATCGAGGGCCTCCTCTGGACAATGTGAAACAAATTATTGAGAGTGATGTCAAATTGAATGCAGAAGAAAAGAAGGAACTGAAGGAAGACTTGGGCATTTCGGGTTAGTTATGCATCAGAGTGAATGTGTGTGCATAAACATGATGTATACTTTGGGATAAGGTTGCATTATATGTTCTTCTCTCTCTCTCTCTCTCTTTCTCTTTAAAATCTTTTTTCTTTTTCTGCTCGTACTTTTTTTGTTATTGCATTCATTTTTTTTTTTTAGTTTGTTGTAATTGCAAATATTTTTGTTAAGAAGAATCTTTGAGGATTTCATAACAAATCTGTAACACATGAATTTTTAGATGTCTTGGGAAAGATCATATGAATAATAATTTTATGCTGGAAGAGGATAAAGTCCACATTTTTTGGCATTATGATTTGCAAAGTAGATAGAGGGCCTTAGAATTTTTCATCAATTAGTACTAGAGATAAATATATTACAACTGAACTTGGTGATCTGAATTGACTGCACAGGAAATATATAGAGGGGAAAAATAAGGCTTGGTTTCCATTAGTGAAAATGATTTGGAGATCTTTGTGTTGGCAATTATTCAACCCAGTTATATCTTTTTCATTTTGTTTTTAGTTGTTTAGCTTGGCCTCTTAGTCTAGCTTTTCATTTTCAAACCCCTTTACAAAAAAGCGACTATGATTCTTTAAAAACTTGTTCATGAAATTGGAGATCTATCAGCATTTCTATATGTTATTCGTAGTCTGCCCTCATGATAAACATAATGCTAAGCTAATGAAGGATGTCATATTGTAAAATCATGTGAAGCTGATTGGGAGTTTTCCTAGGACTGTTCCCTGTATGAGTACTGTTTGATTCCTAGCAGCCAATTTATATCATGCGTGCTTGGCAGGCAAAGCTCAAGAAAGTAGAGAAACATGGCGTGAAAGGCTTCATACTTGGAAGGAGATCCTTAGAAGCGAAAAGTCAGATGGGCAATTAGATTCCATAAATGCCAAGTATGTAGTTGAGTTTGACATGAAAGAGGTTGAAAAGAGTCTTCGCAAGGATGTGGTGGAAAAAGTAACAGAGTCACAAGGAAGTAGAGCACTCTGGATATCCAAGAGATGGTGGCGCTATCGTCCTAAACTTCCTTACACGTATTTTCTTCACAAACTTGATTGCTCTGAGGTAAAAGTGTTAGTCACCTTTGCTTTGTTCTTTCTCAGTTTTTGGGTTGATTGGTGTGTTATTGCTGGTATTGCACGAAATACAATTCTTTCGATCCCTCAATTGGTTTTTGGTTAGATTTTATGTAACATTTGGATTTCTCTAGTATCTAATCAGCTAAGTGCACATAGTGCATCCACATGTGTACATATGTGTGAATCTGTCCTCCTTCCCCCTGAAATGCAACCTTTAGAGTAAAATTAGTAGTCAGAGAAAATACTAATATATATGATTAATCCAAACTCATTTGATGAAATACTAACTGCAATGGAATTGAACCATAGATTTACAGTTTTTTAGAGAAACCTTTTCACATCGGATGCTAATGGTGTAAAATAGAGTCATTTTTTTTTTCAAATGCTTTATTAGAAAACTTCCCTACTTCATTCTTATGTGCAGTCGAAACGTTTCATATTCATTATGCATCCAAAAGGATTAGGAGGTAGGTCGTTTCTGATGCTGTGAATTCTTTTTGGGCAGGTTGCTGCTGTAGTCTTTACAGAAGACTTGAAGAGATTGTATGTAACAATGAAAGAAGGTTTCCCATTAGAATATGTTGTAAGTCTACCATCTAATTATTATTATTTTTTATTTCATTTTTTTCGATAAGTAATGTTGTATATATCAAAAAGCGCAGAGGGGCGCAAACTTAGTACACAAGAATTTTATATATATATATATATATTTTTTTTCCTTTTTTATGTTGTCTACAATCTAATTGTTGTTACTACCTGATCCGGAACGAATTATTCCTTGGCTTCTAATTGCATATTGTTACACTTGATAGGTTGATATTCCTCTAGACCCTCATTTGTTTGAGATTATCTCCAGTTCTGGAGTTGAAGTTGATCTCCTCCAAAAGCGTCAGATCCATTACTTTATGAAAGTTGTGATGGCCTTAGTGCCTGGAATTTTGATACTGTGGCTTATAAGGGAGTCTGTGATGCTTCTGCACATCACTTCTAAGCGTTTTCTTTACAAAAAGTATAATCAACTCTTTGATATGGCATATGCAGAAAATTTCATCCTGGTAAATCTTTAACCCTGAAATTGTTGTTTCCCTCCTTATCTTCTCATATAAAAATTCGCAAATTCTAATACATTTGTACTCATCCAGCCAGTTGGAGATGTCGGTGAAACGAAATCAATGTATAAGGAAGTAGTATTAGGGGGTGATGTGTGGGATCTTCTCGATGAGTTGATGATTTATATGGGAAACCCCATGAAGTATTATGAAAAGGGCGTGAAATTTGTCCGGGTAACTTTTTAAAGTATAATGAAAGATGCACGCATCTCTATTGGACCTGTCTTTTAATATAGAGAAGTATTAAGACATTATTTGATGGTGTTGTGCACAACAGGGTGTGCTTCTTTCTGGACCTCCTGGAACAGGAAAAACACTCTTTGCAAGGACACTTGCAAAGGAAAGTGGGTTGCCCTTTGTTTTTGCTTCTGGTGCAGAGTTTACAGATAGTGAAAAGAGTGGCGCAGCAAGGATCAATGAGATGTTTTCTATTGCAAGGAGAAATGTAAGAATTCTTCTCTTTATTAATTTTCAAAAGAAATAACATGTAATTCATTTATTAACATGAGCAAAATAAGATTTTCATCTAAAATATGATCCTCAAGAAATTGGGATTTTTTTTCACATCTTAAGTCCTAATGCTCCAAGCTCTTTTGCTTACTTAATAATGAAAAGTGATCGATTTTCTTGATTTATTAAACTTTAGGGTGTAATTTTTTAGGACCTCTTGTATGTGTCCTGCCTACTTGAGTCATTTCTTTTCTAATACAATTATTCTTTGCTTTAAAAAGAAAAAGAAAAGGAAAAATAATCAGATTCCTTTTATGCGTCCGATTTGCAACGCGTGGTGTCTTCATGTTTTGAATGAGTTTTAGTGTATGTTTGGTCTGATAGCTCTTGTTGGTAGGTCTTGGGTCCAATGCTGGCTTGCCAGAGATTAGGAGTCCATGTCATGTTGATGATCCTAATGTACCGACTGTGTTGGCCTCCTTGACATTGTTAGTTCCTTTATCTTTGAAGATCTACAACCTGAAGCGGAGAGATAGTAAGTTTGTGAAAATGGACAACAACCTAATTGCCGAGGCAGTGATGGCATCCAGCGCTACACTTACTAGTTCTTTTGATATTAGTCTCCAGAGGGGGTTTCTCCAGCCTTATGCTAAGGCTCAGCCTTCCTCGGTAGTAATGGGGAAGGGAGGGATTATCAGCCCGATAGTGCTGGTTTGTCGTCGGCGCTGGTCGAAGAGGATAATGGGGACGTTGGGATGAATGGGGAGGAGGTGGAGGAAGATGATTATCCTTTCTCCTTGGGTGATTTTTCCCTTGCTATATCTTGTGCAAGTCGCCCCCAAAGGTTGTCCAAAAGGGCAGTGTGGATGGAAGAAGGGTGGTCCCCCTCCCCCATTTAGGCCAAGGGTGGTCTCACCTCTCTCGGAGGTGGGAGAATCATCGAAGTCGGTCTGTGCTTCTAAATCAAAAGGAAGGAGGGAATTGAAGAACTTGGAGAGTTCTATCAATTATGAGGGTTCCAATTGCGGTAAAGGCAAGAGGGTGTAGGTCTTTTTTGGTGGGGTTGTGGGTTTGTATTGTGGGTCTTGGTGAGTTCTTTGGGTGTTTGGGTTGCTGGGTTTAAAGTTTTGTCTGCTTCGGGCTGCATTGTGGGTTTTGGGTCGTTTGTGTTTCTTGTTTTTGCTTTTGCTTGGTGTCTTTGTGTATACTTCTGGTGTACTTCGGGGCGTCTTACGCTTTTTATATAAAACACTTCTATTACCTATCAAAAATACTTCAATAACATACTCAATACACAAGATGTAGCCCATACGTGCTTCCGCTCCCTCTCTATCTTATCTCTCGTTTCTCTCTTTTATATATTATTCTTAAATATATATTTAATATGGTACTAAAGCCAATGCTCTCTATAAATAGAGGCCTATGTAATACTAAAATAACATACTTAATATACAAGGTGTAGCCAATAGGTGCTTCCATTCGCTTTCTCTCTTCCCTCTTTTATATTTTATTCTTCAATATATTTAACATGGTATCAGAGCCAGAGGTTCTGAGTTCAAACCTTGATTTCTTCAATTCACCCCCTATTTAAATTAAATATTTCACGTGTTGGACCTAGGGCTGTTAAGTGAGCGAAGCGTCTCGCGAGCAAGCTCGGGCTCGGCTTGCATAAGCACGGCTCGTGCTCAACTCGAATATTAAATGAAGCGTTTCGTGAACACAAATCCTGGCTCAAATATTAAATGAAGCTAGCTCGGTTCAACTCGGCTAAGCTCGTGAGCAGCTCGTATAAGGCTCGAATTGGTAGTTATTCACATAATTCCTTATATTAATATTAAAAATTAATGATTTTTTTTCTTCTAATAGCATCATTTTATTATAAAATGATGCATATCCTTTCTCTTCGAAACCAAGTGCCTTGTTTTATTGACTCGAGCTCCATACTTCGCTAGCTAGACTAAGCAAATGCTTATATGCGAGCTGGCTTCTTGAGCCGTTTAAGAGTACTTGAAGTTTAAATTTATAATAAAAAAATAAATTAATAAATTAAATATAAGAGCCAACTTGTGAACTGGCTCGGTTTGGCTCGATTTATTATAAGCTCGAGCTCGATTTTTTGGCTCGTCATTAAGCTCGGCTCGAGCTCGAGCTCGAGTAAAATTTAAACAAGCCGAGCCCAAAGAAGGAAAGCTCCCTCAAGTTCGGCTCGTTTACACCCCTAGTTGGACCTCACCTATTAGAAGGGAGTTTAAATCCACACATGAGGGAGAGTGTTAAAGTATTGATTAAATAATTAAATTTACCTCTTTTTATCATATTAAGCTTTTAGGACAAGTGGTGGTTTAACATAGTATTAAAGCCACTTTTCTGTGGCCTTTAACAAACGTGTTTGATGAGCTTCAACAAACTTGTTGTTCAAGTGTCTTTGCTTGCATTGCCAGTTCCTTCCCCGGCTTTACCGTAGTAAATCCTAGAATCAAGCTTGCAAGGTACAAATTAGTTAATCTGTGGAAGTTGCACCGCCATTGGTTTGTGCACGCACCTCCACACGCCGCCCAAATTTTTTGTCTGTGCAACCATGCGCTGCCAAGCTTGGCCAATTGCCTTGGTTGTAGTGCCGTTTGATAGATCTCATGACAATTGTTCCAGATCCACCGAAATCACCACCATACTACCTTCCACGCACCTCCCAGTGTTCTGCGTGTGTGGCACGCGTCATCACGCACTAGCTGTCCTTCCCATGCGTAATATGCTCCAACGCGGATCAAACTCACCTGGCTCAACCTAGTTCAAGATCGGGTTTAGTCCTTCTCATCCTGATTCATACTGGTTAAGGACTCTTTCAAACTGGTTCAGTCCAATTTCATAATGTTTAAGTCCGGTTCATCCTCTTTTGTAGCCGGTTCAAGCATGTTCCAGAGGAGCACATACTGGTTCAGCCCACATACAGACTCGGTTCAATGGTTTTGAGGTAATTCTATCTCGGTTCCATCAGGTTCAGACCTTTTTTGGTGCGTTCAACCCAGTTCAGTGTTTTTTTTTTTTTTTCCTGGATCAATGAGTTTCGCGTCCGGTTCACTTTGTTTCTAGGCCAGTTCGTGGTGTTTGAGCTTGGTCCTTGTTGGTTTGGGGCTACATGGAGCTCCCATTGGGTTTGTTGCTCAGAGGGAGTTACTAGGGTAGTTTTTACAAGTTTTGGTTCAAGTTGTCGTCATTGTTGGTTGATCATGGGAAACGTGATCGTTGTTGGTAGTCAAGATTTGACCGGCCTTAGTGTTTTGTGTCGAGATCCGACTGGCCTTGATGTTTTATGGTGATTTCCAACTAATTATTGGTGTTTTCTGGCGAGATTATACCGGCCTTGTTGTTTTATGGTGAGATCCAATTCGCCTTGGTGTTTTGCAATGGGTTTTGCCAATCCTTGGTGGTTTTTAGCGAGATCCTACCGGCCTTGGTGTTTTGCAGAGAGATCTGACTGACTCTTGGTGTTTGCGGTGAGATTCGATTGGCCTTGGTTTTTTGCGGTGGGTTTTGACTGGTCTTTTGTGCTTTTCGGCAGGATTCTATCGGAGACCCGACCGCATGTTGTAGTTTTCTAGAGAGTTTTCAACTTTGAAGTGTTTAACGAATTTTCTTATTATTTTTATTTTTATTAAGTCTTTGTATTGTGTGCTCCAAGTTGTTTTAGCTTGAGGGGGATTGTTATTTTTGTCTAGGTGTTTTTCGTTTGCTTGTTTCTTCTAAGTTGGACTTAGATGATATATATGCTCTAGCTTGAGGGGGAGTGTTAGAAGAATTTTTTTTTTTTTGATAAGTAATAAGAAGTTTTATTAAAAAATATTATGTTTTAGGTAGTGTTAGAAGAATTATTAGGGTTTGTGAGAGTTGTTAGGGTTTTTTGTATTTTGGTCATTGTTATATTTCTCTAAACCTATGTAATAAGTTGTGTGAGGTAGGCTATGTAACAACGACGACAACAACAACAACAACAACAGTAATGTGCCTCAACCTTTTTCTGTCTAAGACCGTTCATGCAAACTACAACATTTTGTTCATGGGAAATTGCATCTCTATTATGTTGGAGTGATAGTTACCACAACAGGGGTATCGTATCCGTATTTTAGCCATATCAGTTATGATACATCTTGATGAGTTAATGACTAATTCAAGTTTAACTATTAACTCTTGGTAAATATAGATCATAATGATTAAATATCCTTTGTGCAGGCTCCTTCATTTGTATTTGTGGATGAAATTGATGCTATTGCTGGAAGGCATGCAAGAAAAGATCCTCGAAGAAGGGCAACATTTGAGGCGCTGCTTGCACAGCTTGATGGGGAGTAAGTGTATTAGTTTAACCCATCTTGTGTCTTTTTCTACACAATACTTTAAAAAAAAAAAAAAAAAAAAAAAAGGCTATTCAGGAACTTATTATATGAAGGTGTTCCTTTTGTATTTGCTGTGTTTAGCTTTGTTGCTGTTCTTTTTGTATACTTTCTGTGGGCGCATTACGCTTTTTGTAATATTTGTTGATTACCTTTCAAAAAAAAAAAAAAAACTTATAATATGATGGGCATTTTCTTGGAAACTCGTCAGATGGTTTTTTGGAAGGACTGCCTAGGGGTGGGTTATGCTTTTTTTTCTGATGCAGCTGGTATAGTATGCTAATACAACCTGGGTTCTAGCCCATATTGAACACCTATAAAGGAGGCTTCCAGAATGGGTTTTACCTCAGTAATGATTGAAGTTAACTCCACTATCATTAGAAGCGCCCTGAAGTTTGCTTCTCTACATCCTGCGGATGAGAGTTTCAGTGATCAGTCAGCTAATGAGAAATCAAAGTTTCTTCACCAAGAGAGGAGATACCATATCAGGGCATTTCATTTTTCTTGGTGGTGGTTTTGCTTTTGGATGTAGCTTCTTGTTTTGAAGAATGTGAAATTCTTCTTTTGCAAAGAAATCAATACTGTAGGTTGAATAATCCTTGCATATCAGGTGACCTTGACAATCCATGACAAATAGTTATCTGTCTGTTATGGTTGGTAAAGATTCTGGTTTATGAAGACGAATTCGTGCACTGATTAAATGTCATTAGCTGTAGAATATTTAAAAGATTTATTAGCTACTTTATGTTGAAATAACAAATACTAAGCCTTAAGGATGCTAGATCCAGTAGTTTCTTGTTTAGTTGCTGTAACCGTTATATGTTCTCTCACAAGTTGCCTCTGGTTTTACAAGAATTATCTTATTTGAACCCTAGTGAATCACAAAGGTACCCTACGTTAATATGCATTTACTTCTCCCAAAATTTAGTGAAAAATGTTTGTTCTTTAGTTGATGGCTCCATGGGAAAGAGTGATTTGGTCATGATTCTAGTGTAGAAGTTCCCAGGGAATTCTATAGGGAAATTATTGTTAGAAAAAGTGTGTTATAATTTCTTGTTCTGTTGACTTTGCATTCTAATTCAAGCTATCTTTTTTTGGGTTTATTTTTCTTGTAATATTAATTTTCATGTTCAGTAATTTATTATGTATAGGAAGGAAAAAACTGGTGTTGATCGGTTCTCACTCAGACAAGCTGTGATATTCATCTGTGCTACCAATAGGCCAGATGAATTGGACCTTGAGTTTGTTCGTGCTGGACGTATTGACCGTCGTTTGTACATTGGTCTGCCTGATGCAAAGCAACGAGTGCAAATTTTCGGCGTGCATAGTGCAGGAAAGCAACTTGCAGAAGATGTAGACTTTGAAAAAGTAAGTGGTTGGTGTTTATTGTCTAAAGGGTAATAGATATAACAAGTAAAGTTAATCAGTATCTCTCTCTCTCTCTCCACATACACACGCACTAGTCATCTTTGTAATGTTCTCCTATTGTCTCGATAAATTTAGAACTTTAGAAGCTGCTGCAGTTTTTTTTATTTTTTTTATAATTTTATAATTTTTTTTTTCTGCTTAATTTTGAATAAGCTGGATTTGAAAAGAGAGGGCTGGGGGCTATGATTACATTGGATAGTGGAGGCATTTGCAGAATCTGCAGTTGTCTGCTCCCTGGTGCAGTGAAGTGGACTCTGCTTTCACATCAAAAGTGACATGCTCACTTTCACAATGTGTATAGATTACAGCTTGTTTAAGGACGTGCAGTTACCTACTATATGGGCGTGGGAATTAGTTTATGATTTAAGTATTTGGCCTCAATTTCCCAGTACATAAGGACTCCATGCTATTTTTGGCATGCACAATGGTTTTCAAAAAAATCAATATTAAGAGCTTCAGAAAGAGGGAAAAAAAACTTTTTCTATTAAGAATGGAAAACATTATTTCCTTACCTGTGATCATGCTGAAGTCCATAACTTTCATAAGGATATAAGCTAGTTTCTTTGCCCCACAAAGCTACAGGCAAAGACCCAATTGATTCTTACAAATGTCACTCCCATGTTCTTTCTCCCACCTTGCTCTCTTATCTTGTGCTATCTCTTCTTAAGGACAAGTCTCCTAAACCATACAAGCAATTGTTGAATTCCCCATAAAACACCAAGTTTGCCTTTTTTAGCACAAAGGAAAAGATTTCTAAGTAGGGCAAACTTCACTTACTCCCCTTGATCTTACATCACTTGCAATTACACCCTTAAATTTTAAGAACTCTCAATGTCGGGCATCTAAACTTAAAAATTTTGCAATGTCACATCTCTGTTACGATTTTCTATTACATCCTTACAGAGGATGTGAAAATTCCTAAATACCTTTGGTTTTTTTTTTTTTGGCTTAGGCCTGGCCGGAGGCCAGCCGTGGGTCACCAAAGGTAGCTCATTAGTACATGCAAGACCCTTCTTTTCACTAGGTTACATGCAAACATAGCTCCATTTACACCAGCAATATGCAACTTCTTATCCTCAGTTTTACAACAGTCATCTTCAGGACCATCTGGCTTTGCTTCAGGGTTTGATGAACAAGGGTTCTTCGTCGTCTGTAATAGAGAATAATGGAGGATATATGGGGAATGGGCTTTCCATGGCTTCTAATTCCATGTCAAGAAATGCAGTGGCATTGGCGGATGAACTTGCACTCGTGAAGGCTGATTGCAACATGCCTTCTGCGGGTTATGGGGAATGGTTGGGGGATTCAGTTTAGGAATCGAATCCTAATGCTTTCTCAATGTGGAATGACTGGGATGTTTGGAGGAAATCTATCTGAGGAGATTTCTCACAGCTACGACCCACGGCTTGGCCTAGGCCGTGGGTTTTTGTTTTTGTTTTTGTTTTTAGCTTTTTAATTTTTTTAAACTTTTAATTTAAGGGTAATTTTGTATTTTTATTTTGTTTTACAAGGGATTTGGGGGACATTTCACCCTTTTAACATTTGATTTAACCTCAAACCCTAACGGTTGGGTTGACATTCCAAAGTTTTTAAACTTGGCTTCTCAACATAGAATTTTTAAACTTTAGGGGTGTGATTGCAAAAGCGATGTAAGATCAAGGGTGATAAGTGAAGTTTGGCCTTTCTAAGTACATGCCAACTCTAGTGTGAACGCATTCACTGTTTTGATCTTGTGAGGAGCTGTAGAGATTGTAACTTTGTATTGTTGGCCCACTGTGACCTATACCAACATTTTGTGATGTTATGCTTTTGATTTTGGCTGCTAAAAATTCTTTGTTTTGATAAGTAATGCATATATCAAAAAAAGCGCAATGCGCCTTTAAGTACACAGAAAGTATACATAGGAAAACCCGCGTTATCCCACAAAAAGAAAACCCATAAAAGGACCCTAACACCCAAAAGAAGCCTCAAGAAACCTTGATGCCCAACACCCAAAACTGCCCTAAGCTCACAAGGCAAGCCTAAACCACCCTGCCTTTGACCCTACAAGTGCCACAACCTCTAGCCTCAAAATTGATGGAGCAATCCAAATTTTTGAGTTCTCTCTTCCCCTTAGTATTTGAGACAGAAACCTCCTCTTCATGGAACCGATCTTCTACAATGACTGAGAAAAGATTAGAAAGTCTTTTCTCGTCACCCCCAAAAGTCAATCCCAAGTTGGGAGCGAGGTCCATCGCGTCGAGCACCCCTTTGGAATAACCCTCCACCCTCACCACCGGAGTGTCCTCCATAGTCTTGGCCAACAACTTCTTATTCTTATTCAGCTGCTTACCTATCTTCTTCTTCACTCTTTGAGAATACTCCAGCTGAGACCTGGAAACAGAAAAATAAATAGGTGTTCCACTCTCCGTAATACCAGGATGAGAGAGACGAAGTGTTCCACTCTCCGTAATACTAGGATTTATTCCTATTATTATTGTGATTGTAATATTTCCTTATTTCTTTCCATAATAGTGTTTAGGTCTTTTGTATTTAAACCTTTGTAATCATATGGAAAAGTTACCACCACATAAAATTTTCTTTCTTCCTCTCTATTTCCTTCTTATTTTCTACTCTTTAAATGAATTATATATATATATATATATATATATATATATATATATATATATATATAGGAAGTAGGTCTATCTCACAAGTGCTAAAACATTTATAGAAATTTTTACCTGATATCTACTTTTAATCTTTGATGGAGCTCAACATGATGGCTGCATTGATGTCCACGTATAGAGTATATGAGAAATTGTCAATGTTTTGTTGTCATTTTGAAAAACTGTACTTTCTTCTAAACGGTAACATATATCAAGATCTGAAAGTGCAGCTTTATCAGCTTGAGGATGCAGTTTCTTGTGAATCTTGTTCATTCAATAATGTCGCTGTCTTGAGCATTTTTAGTGGTTGGGTTGCTCTCGTCATTGTTGGTCTTTTAAACATTTCAATATTGGAGTATTGGCCAATAATGGCCATGCTAATTATTCCCCAGGAATACCATCTTAGATAGTGCTTTATTTTATTTTTTTAAATTTTTATTTTTAATGTTTTTCACGTTAATTTCATTCTCTTTTGGTAGATAGTAGTCTCATTCTGCTTTATAGTGTTCCTAGACGTCTGAAATATACACTTCTTGTTTAGTCCTTCAATTTCGTGCTTATTTTTGTAGTTCTCATTGTACAGCTGAAGGTATAATTTAGTTTTTGGCTTCCTGTAATCTCTTTTCCCTTCCACTCTACAGCTTGTCTTCCGTACTGTTGGGTTTTCTGGGGCAGATATCCGTAATCTTGTTAATGAAGCAGCAATAATGTCGGTAAGTTAAAACTTTCATATTATTTATTGAGATAGTTAATCCCTTGTACCTTTATTACAAGGGAAGTGGCTTCATGTTTTTGTGACTGTGTTATTCATAGAGAAGAATTTCTTCCTCCTTATACATATGCAATTACAAGTAAAAGATGAAAGTATCCAAGTTGAAGAATATAGAAAAGAATGGAAAAGAGATAAATAGAGGACCCAGACAAAATTAGGGTTCCTCATACACCACTGTATTATTTATATTAAGCTTGGATGCTCTATTCTGAAAGGAAGGAGGGAGCTCAAAAACTTGGAATGCTCTATTAATTTTGATGGGAGAGGCAAATGCTCTAGCCGGAGTAAAAGGAAGAGGGTTCTTTCTGTGGTGTGATGCAACCCTTGGGTTTTGCGGGTTCTTGCTTGTGGGTGCTGTTGTAGTTTCTTTCTTTTGGGCTTGTGCGGTTGTAGGGTTTCACTTGTTTTCTTCTGTTTTTTTTTTGGTGTTCCTTTGTATACTCCTTGTGTACTTAGAATTAGGATCCTCTCCAGTTCAAATGAACTGGAGAATATCCAGTTAGTTATAATGGATGTGTATTTTTGTACCCTCAAAAAGTGAAAGCCAAAAATACCCCTTTAGAGTACACTTGGTGAACATCTTATTATCTTGAAGGGGTTCATTGCTGATTGGAATCTAATGTAAGACTGTCTAAAACTGATGTCTGTCTTGCTTATTATTTTTGTAACTAGTTTACTCTTTTAGATTGAAGTCTAATTCTGGCGCATCCTTCAGTCATTTTTCATTCATTTCAGCAATAACTGTCAACTGTGAGTTGAAGGGTAGGTTCCCTTACATTTTTCTTACACAAAATTCATTGTTGGTTGCAGGTGAGGAAAGGACACTCCAAGATCTACCAGCAAGACATTGTTGAGGTGCTAGATAAACAATTGCTTGAGGGTATGGGTGTACTTCTCACTGAGGAAGAGCAGCAGAAATGCGAACAAAGTGTATATCTCTTATATTGATTTCTGTTGGTGCTTGTTAAAGAAAAAGTTTTTATGAACAATTATTTTGATCATATAGTATGTGTTATTTGTAACAGGTGCCTTTTGAGAAGAAGAGACTGTTGGCTGTACATGAAGCTGGTCACATACTATTAGCTCATTTGTTTCCTCAATTTGATTGGCATGCATTTTCTCAGCTCCTGCCTGGTGGCAAGGTGAAATTTCTGGCTATAGCAATGGACTTCTAGTAGATGCTATTAAATTATGTTGGAGGAGTTGCCTTATGATGAAGTTCCTTTAACATGAACAGGAAACCGCAATAACTGTGTTCTATCCCCGAGAAGATATGGTAGACCAAGGTTATACAACTTTTGGCTACATGCAAATGCAAATGGTGGTAGCTCATGGTGGGCGTTGTGCAGAACGTGTTGTGTTTGGCGATGACATAACCGATGGAGGAAGAGATGATCTAGAGAAGATAACAAAGGTAAGCATAGTTACTTGTGCATAACTTAGGAGCATAGATCCTGGGGATGTACCCCAGCTATGTCAATGTGGTGATTTTAGGATAATGGCTTCTTTAGCAATATACTTCATTGCTCAAAATGTTCTGTGCAAAAACTTAATGAATATCTATAAGGCAATTAATTTTGATGTATTGGGGACTTATGAGGTAATTAAAAAGTAGAGCGAAAGGTTGTGAGAAACTTAAAATGTTTTAAAAGAAGAGGACATATTGCAAGTGGGAATGTGTTGAAGTAAATTGTGACTCTTATACCCTAGTATAAATTTGGAGTGCTAGTTCTACCAGAAGATGGTTGAGGTATTACAATACATTACAATCTGGAGAGTCTTCCCCTTTTCCTTGGAAGAGCTTTTGGAACAGGGGCAGATATAGGTATAGCCATGCAGAGGCTGGCGCCCCTGCTTGAGGTTTTTTTTAAGAAAAATTTCAAATTTTTTTTTGAAAATTTAGCCCAGCCAATTTTTTTTTAAAAGCCCAGCCCTCCATTTTTTTTTTTTATAAAAAAAAAACCTAACCTAACTCAGCCCCTTATCGTTTCTTTCTCTGTAATCTGTCAACGCCGTCAACGGGTTCTTCATTTCTTCTCTTGCTTCTATCAGAAGATAAGTTATGTGGGTTTTCTTCAAGGGTCATGGCCTATGGGGTTTTGTTGGTTTTGGGGAAATTTTTGGTTATTAGTGTTGTTTGGTTGGTTCTGGTTATTGGGTGTTTACCGTGTTTATTGTTTTGTTGTTCTTTTGGAGGGACGGATTTGGGCTTTACGGGTGGTGTTTTTTAACGAATTATGCTTAATTGTGTTGTTGCCTTAATTGTATTTACAATATTATAATAAAAATATAATATATAAAGAGAACAACAAAAAAAAAAATTATTATTTTATTTTATTATTGGATAATTGTATAATAAATCCCTGAACCCTCCAAAATTTAAAAATCCTTAAGTTTTTTTTAGGCTTTGACTGGTTTACTGAAATGACACAAATTGATATCAACACAAATGTTAGTCTCAATTAAATGACAATCATTAGAAGATAATACTTGACATTTAATTTAAATTTAAATTTTAAAAATTAAAAATTGGAGGCCAGCTTGGCAGGCAGCTGCCACTCTGCCACGTCCCAACCCCTATGGTGGTATAGGACACATCTTGATGGTGGAAGTCGGGGTGGCTCAGGCCACCCTAAACCCCCCCATATATGGTTTTGCACTTCAAGGGGTTTCCCATGGGGTGGCTCGCGGTGGAGGGGTGGCCTGCGGGCCACCCTAAACCACCCATGGGGTGGCATGGGAAACCCCCTGGGGGTGGCCGCAAGCCACCCCAGGGGCCATAGGGGTTGGGGGTGGCAGCGCCAATTTTTTTTTAATATTTTTAGATTTAAATTTTAAAATTAAATTAATAAAAAATTAATAGTTTAATGAGGTGAAACGGTGCGTTTTGGTTGGGACTAACGACTGTTAAAAAATTTTGACTATAGAGATTTTATTGTCATTTCGATTGACCTATGGAGTAAATTTTCGAAAAAAAAAAAACTTAAGGATTTTTAAATTTTGGAGGGTTGACTCAGAAACTTATTATACAATTACCCTTTATTATTTTATTCACGCCCCTGCATGAATGAATTCCTGGATCCACCGCTGTTTTGGAAGGTGAAGGCTCCACCTCATATTGCTTTCTTCACTTGGACGACAGCTTTAGGTAAATTTCTTTGAATTGACCACCTTAGGAGTTACCCTTGTCAACCGGTGTTGTCTTTGTAAGAAGAGTGAGGCGACTGTAAACCACATTCTCATCCTGTGAGTTTACTAGCAAGATATGGCACGTGGTTCTCATTTTATTTGGAGTCTCTTGGGCCATACCTAGCAATATTCTTGAGTTACTTCTATGTTGGAAGATGCAAGGGTTGAGACAATCCACATAGGCCATTTGAAAAGTCATACTTATGTGGAGCATTTGGAGAGAAAGAAATAGACGTATTTTCAAGGACGGTGAGTCTAATGTGTTGCAATTACAAGCTTCTTTCCTGAGCTCCCTTTTAGAGTAGGCTGTTACTTTTGTTCCTAATTTCTCCTCCTCCAATCTTGTAGATTTTGTCAACTTTTTAGTTTTTCAACACCAATAGGGTGGTTGCTTCTCTTGTTAACTTTTCGTATATGTGAGCTTTTCTTCTTCAATAAATTATTATTCATCAAAATGGATAGGAGCCTATGTGGATTGGAATTGGCTCCTTGTTAAGCTTTGATGTATCATGATTAGCTATTGTCTCCACCCAATCCCTTAATTATTTCTATTCCATCGTACCTGTTATCAATCAGGTATAATATCTATTTCTTTCTCCTTTTTTTTTTTTTTTTTTTTTGACTTTTATTGGTGTTTTGATCCCAGATTGCAGCTGAAAGATGAACCAGATGGTTTAGGAACTGTAGGGATGGACAGTTTTCTAGCTAGCTTAATGGAAGTTTTAGAATTGCATATGAACTATAAACAAGCCTACAGATGTTTCTATGTCAGTATTTACAAGCATCCTTTTTGATATATTTTCACATTCGTGAAACTTCCCACCATTTGATCTTACCTTGGTCCTTCCTACCATCTGCAAATAAAGAAGCAATAGTGATTATACTTCTAGTGGTTTTGTTTATAGAATCCTTCCTTTAAGGCTCCGCTTGTTTCAACGTAAAATGTTTTCCGTCAGAAAATGTTTTTAATGAATGATTTCCTTGAAAATATTTTCCGGTGTTTGGCGCGTACGGAAAATCACAATTTTCTATTTTTATTTTTATTTTCATTCAATTATATTAAACTTTAAATTATGATAATGTCTTGACTGGGTCCCGGCGGTGACTTGGCCAGCTCCTGTGAGTCCCGGTTGGGTCCAAGCGCGGCGTCCGGACTTGGTCCTGGAGATGGTCCGGTTGGGTCCTGGTGAAGTCCCGACAGTGGCTTGGCTAGGTTTGTGTTTTTGAATGTATCATGAGTTACATGTTGACCATCAACTGGTGTTGGGACCAAGTGTGTCAGAAGATGCAATCTTTTAGGCAAACCAATCCTTTTTCGTATTAATTTTCTTACTGTCTCAGCATTCTTTGTGCAATGTAAACTCTTTAATCAGTCAAACTCTATCTATACTGCTTGGACTCATAAAGTAGGCCTGGTTACTGCAGAAATGTTGCAAAGTTGGTGTCACCCTGATGACCGATACAAAATCTACCTTCTAGTTTCTTAGAGCAATTTCTTCTTTATAAATGAAGTGGTTTATAGACAATAGAAAGAAAGGCCATGTGCTCTTGTTACAGCCAGAAGGTGATCCTTATTGCAAATATCTAACCGAAGTACAATGAGCATTACTGACATTCAACATTTCTTTGCTATGATAGATAAATTTGTCTCAAGTGTGGGTTTCATTGAGTAGTAACCAATAAACATTTTGGTTACAGAGAAATCAGGAGCTTTGAATAGGATTTTTGGAATTGGAATCTTACCTGGAGGATTGGGAGTTGGAATCTGTTGCTACTCTTTTCAATCTTTTGTACTCTGTTTTTCCATCCAGTGAAGGGTAGGATGTATTGAAGGTTATCATAATTTGGTAATATTTGATGTACATTCTTATTATGGAGCATTGGGAGGAAAGCGGATACTATGGAAGAATATATGGAGAGCAAAGGTTCAAGTCAAAGAATATATGGAGAGCAAAGGTTCAAGTCGAAGGTTTCATTGTTTGGTTGGATGGTGACTGTGTGGGGGGAATTTTGACTGTGGACGATCTTTGGCGAATTTTTATTTATATATAAGGAGAGTGGAAAAACAGTATATCACCTTTTATTTCTTTGTACTGTGGCAAGAGAGAATTGTCACCATTTTTTTTTTTTTTTTTTTTTTGAAGTTTGATGGGTAATGCCAAGGGTAGCTGTTGATTTGTTTGCTTCGTTGGCAAAGCAAATATGGTCATTTTGAGAGTAGTAAATTCGGAAGTCTATTCCACGTACCTTATTTGGATAATTAGGAGCGAAATGAATAGTTGGACTTTGAGGGGGGAAATTACCTTGATCTCAATTAAATCTTTATTCCCTTGTAATAATTGGATATCTTCTTTCGACAGTGTGCATTCCACTTCTGTTGTAGAATTTATTGATCTTTTAAACTTAAGATTTTAACTTTTGTCTTTTTTGGACTTGTGCTGGTATATTTCCTCTATACTGGAGCAGTATCCTTTTTTATAATAAAATGATTTACTTATAAAGAACATTTTGATTCAGAGTTCCTAATCTCATCTCTCACTTGTTTATTAGATTGCGAGAGAGTTGGTAATCAGCCCTCAAAATGCCAGATTGGGCCTTACTTCTTTAACAAAAAGAGTTGGACTGATGGATCGACCTGATAGTTCAGATGGGGAGTTGATAAGATACAGGGTATGTTCTTCATTTCTCCAAAGTAAATGCAAATATGGAAAGAAAGAGGTTATAGCTGCATACCATCTCATTGTAAATTTTGACTAATTTTTTTAGCTATTGATTTTTGTCCCATTCTTTCTTCATAATGCCAGTGGGATGACCCTCAAGTGATTCCGGCGAATATGACACTTGAAGTTTCTGAGCTATTTACTCGAGAGTTGACAAGGGTAATTATGGTTGCTTCCTTTTGTATCATTGTTTTAAGCTTCATACTAGGGAAGTGGTCGGTGGCAGTGCCTCCATTGATACAAGTTATTCACCCTATGGCCTAACAAAATCTCCCACAGTATGAAACTGTGGGGAATGTTATGCATTTGATTCTCACGTGTTGATGCAATAATGCATGTTCATATGGCAGAAGAATGGTAAAGTGTGGAGTCCTTGTGCAGAAGTTATTCAAAGAAAAAAGATTATTTCGTCTAGATCTTTGAAGATTTTCCATAGTTTATTAATCGTTTAAAAATAGAACCATAAAAACTTTGTGGTAACCAATTGCATGATGACATTAGGAAAGTAATAAATAAAGATAAGGCCAGCCTCTGTATTGGTATCTGCGAGCTTCCTTTTGGAAATAGAAAATAAATGATAAATAATCTACTTTTTGAAGGAATGCATGTGAAAGGTTTATTCATGCCTTTGTTTGTTATGTGATCCTAATACACTTATATTTCCTTTTAAAATTTATTCAGTAGATTTGATGTTGGCTGCAGTACATTGAAGAAGCAGAAGAACTTGCTATGCATGGTCTGAGGGATAACAGGCATATACTGGACATGATCACAAAAGAACTACTGGAAAAGTCAAGGATAACTGGATTGGTATACTAATGAACACCCTTTAATCATTTCACTCTGACTGTATTGTTGTTGTAGAACAAAATTTGCAGCTTTGGATAGTATGATCAAGCAGACATTGAGTGGCTAAAGTTTCCTTAATATTTTTTATATGAACTTAGTTTTAAGTGTCCTCAACTCTTAGGTCTCTCTGTTGGCATGAAACTACATTCTTACCTTTTGCAATTGTTATTCACTTAACTTCTTTCCTAATTGAATTTCATTAATGAACATGGGATTATTACTTGCAACTAATTAAGCAGTTTTTTCCCTAATATAAATCACCATTTTTTTGTCATTTCTTTCTGTAGGAAGTTGAAGAGAAAATGAAGGGCCTATCGCCTGTAATGTTTGAGGATTTCGTAAAGCCATTCCAGATCAACTTGGAAGAGGTACTTTTCCATTTATTTTGCAACAATCATAATAACCAGGAAAAAAAAAAAAAAAAAATTGCTCCCACTTCCATTAAAGTTCCAAATGGATTGATAGATACCTTCTCCATGCTGGTAGATTCAAGGTTTACCTGGACATTATTAAAAGTAAAAAGAAAATGAGGTTCTGAGAAACTGTATCTTGGTTACTTCTAGCAGCTTCAAATTGCTTTGTGCATACCTTAAATTGATTGGCTAGGTGATGAGATTTTATAGATTTTTACAGAAGATGGATACCCATCTTACACTTTAAAGGTTGATTTGCATATTGGAGTGGGTTTGTTTTCCTAAACTTTCAATTAGTACCAATTCCTCATTAAAGTGATGATTGCTGAAGCAGGCACTAATCTGAGTTTTAATAGTGTTAAGACATCTGATAATACAGAAAGTTGGTTTCAATATTGTACCAGAGGAAACCGTGTGCCAAGTCCCCACTTAAAGCCTAGTTCCCCCCCCACCCATTTTCAGAACAACATGACTGTTAAAGATAAGGTTAATTATTTTTTGCATGATAAAGTTCTTCTTTAGGGCATTTAGGCTATCAAATAAGGAAGAACTTAGTGCTTGATGAAGTATACAATTAGAATCTGGAGTTGTCAAAGCCAGTACCAAGCCCTTGAACTGAAAGTTTACCCTGTTTTATTTCGTAACTCCAGATTTTCTCTGATTTGAATGGATATTTCCAGAAATAAATATAGTAGAATTTGTTCTTAAAAATGGTTTTATATAGTAATACAAATAATTGATATATAGTGTATTTGCATTCATAGTGATTAGTCAGGTTTGAATATGCAAGCTGATTTCTTGAATATTGTCTTGGATGAATTTGTTCTTGGTATTTGTTCCCAGCCATAACTTTCTTCATTTTTTCAAAAGACACATTTAGAATCTCATTTTCATCAAATTGAGTTTTTAATTGTTGGTACTATACTTATTTTAGGAGGGACCGTTGCCGCACAAAGATAAGTTGCGATATCAACCGTTGGACGTATTTCCTGCACCACTCCACAGATGTTAAAATGTCTCCAGATGCTCATACTTACTGTTCCTTGCATGTAAAAAGTGAGGTCTTTCAGTTCCTGTGTATCATCAAGAGCAAAGCAAAGACTTTCGTGCTCCCTTTTCGGGAGCCAGCTGAGATGTTCACAGCCTCACTGAAGTATCTTGTCGAATTTAACAGAACCACCTTAGATTTGACAGTGAACTACCAAGTGAAGTGAGCACGCCAACTGCTGCATTGAAGTCAAATTCTCTGAATTTGGGATGCCTGTCTGAAGGTGAGGCTTGAATATAGCACTCTGCTTTTGGCAGAAACCTCTGATCATGCATGGTTTTGTAGTTTGAGATGAGGCTCCCAGTTTTGTTTTTTGTTTTTTTCATCTTTATTTATTTGTGTTCCAAAAAATACTAGAGTTATTTCATAAGGTCATCAAATCCGCCTTCCGGCATGCATTTGTATACTAGCTCGAAATTTTTATAAAAGGAAATTGATATCCTTCGGTTTCATGACCCATTGTATCATATGCCAAAAATGATCATGTTCAAGTTGGTGAGCTCAAAATTTGCAATTATCTGTTGAACCAGTTCAATCCTTTCCTGATTAATATTTACGGATTTGCCGCTAACCCAACACCTTTTCCAAACCCATTGTGAACCAGGTTGACCAGATTACACATGACACAATCATGATACTCTCTTAATGTAATTAGGGTGAAGTACTGTTGCAATTTTATCCATCCCTAATCCATTCATGGGTAAAGGCAAGATTATATCCCAGGGTAATGATAGGGGATTTTACCAGCCAAGCTAGCTGCTGCCCTTCTTTTTTTTGGCAACCAGGATTCCACTTTCATTAAACGTATGCAAGGAGAAGGGTAAAATACCAGTTGGCCTTCAAACCCAACAAACCATCCACAGCCGCCTTCATCGATTTCAATTTTATAGTCGGAGTTTCTTCTCATCAAGTTTTTTGTTCCTTTACAACCAAATAAATACATATAAATTGCCCATTTGTCCAGGCTAATTTAAGCATTAATGACTCTTAACTGATTCAAGTCCACTGACATTTGGCGCCACGGTAATCACAACCCTCCGCCGCAGGCACTGGCTTTTTGCCAAGCAACTGAATTATTTGTCATATAGGATTTCAAAGAAGTTGCAAATAACTATTATCATACTACAGACTGAATTACACAAGATGAGAATATTTCAATATTGTATAGGGCATCTAGTGGTCTCTTGAAATGATCGAGTGTAGATTATTGTAATTTTGCCAAGTAGAGCAACAATAAACCTACAAATGACCATATTCTTATCCATCCTGTGGGCTCACAGCTTGCTGGTTGGAACTCCTACTGGTTTCTCTCTAGACCTCTTTTCTACTGCACGTGAAAGCTGCTTTACTGCCTCCTTTGGTAGATGGCGAGGCCGGCTTAGCCAAAGTCCTCCATCAACAGGAATGGTGCTTCCATTGATGTATTTACCTACAAATATTATATGAATGAGTAATCCAGGTAAAAATAAAGGATAGGTAACAAATAAGGGTAAAAACATCGTAGTACAGGTAACAAATAATTGGCAAAAATTAGTACATATTATGTCCTGGTGCCACATTAAATTCAATAGACATTCTTGTAAGACAAACACAAACACCAACCAAATTCGCAGCATCAGTAAGCAAATTATATAACAGCAGAGCATTGCACTATAACAAATTAGAGGCTACAGTAAACCCATCTACTGCGCTGTGCTTTATTTCTTTTCCCATATTTCTAGGACTTTCAAGATGTCAACACATATGCTATAATGGACTTTCAAGTTCCATTAGCAGAATCAAGATTACTCTAGGAATTTCGCATTCTCAATATCCTTTGCATGATGGATTTGCTAAACAGGACAATCTCTTTCTCTAACAACTATGTTTGCTTATCCTGATTTTGATTATATAAAAGAGAAACTGCAAACAAAGCCATGCAAATTAGGAATTTAGACAAAGTTCATGCTTCCCAATTGTTATGCAACCAAAATAAATCAGAACCAAGTAGTGGGCCAAGGAACAGAATATAGGAACTGTATATATTCAAAACAATCAGAGATATAACTGGACCGGACTTCACATTCAGCAACTACCAATAGCCCCTGAAACCAAAAATATAGCATGGCAGAGGACAGATCCATGCTCCCAGAATCAGCACCGAAAACTCTATGAATCATTTACACTTACACACACATATATATTGATAATTACATAATAACAAAACAGAGCTTTGAGATAGATAATTGCACGAGTGAAATAAGGTTAAAAACCTGCATCTGAAACAAGGTAGAGAGCGGTCATAGCGATATCCCATTTCTCCCCTAGTTTATACAAAGGCATGTACTCTCTTGCTTTGCTATTTATCTCATCAGGAACAAGTTTACTCATGCCAGGAGTATCACCAATGGGACCTGGTGCAATCCCATTGACTCTAATATCATAGTCAGTCCCCCACTCCAGTGCCAAGTTTCTTGTAGTGGCATCCACAGCAGCCTGTTGGAAACAAAATATTTTGAAGAAGTTAAACACCGGTCCGATACATGTAACTTCTAGAAAACTATGCTACAAACCTTTGCTGCAGATACATGGATTTGATACCAAGATGCCGAGTAATGCAAAGTAGCGCTAAGGCTCAAAATTGTTCCACCACCAGATGAGCCCCTTCCTGGCCCGCCTTTCTTGAGATACTTAAGTGCTTCATGGCACATTGTAAATGTACCAACAGAATCAATATCCATAACTGCAGGTAATGGTTAAAACCAATAACACATTAGTTCAAAACCTCAATAGAGCCTATATCTTGAAAAGCATGTTTAAAGGGTTAATCACTATGCAAAAAAAAATCCTCGATTTTTTTTTTTAAATTTATTTATTTATTATTTTTTTTTTTATGATGAGGAATCCCTTCAAGGCAGGGCTACTTCATGTACTCACTCCTGTTGGGTAAAACTTGGACCCGTGTAAAGTGCCCCCTTCACATGAACCGGGCAATACTCCGGCTTCGACGACGGACTAGCCCCAAGGAATTGTTTTCATCCAAGGAGATTCAAAACTTAGACCGAATAGAAATGTCACTAAGACCAAGGCCCTTACCACTTGAGCCAACCCTTTGGGATTAAAAATCAATTGTCTCAACTATCACATGATTAGAGAAAATCTCAAGTCGGGGACTCAAGTAATCATGCATGTCTTAGGACGCTGAGTTATTTAATAACAGAATACATTTCTTGATTGTTCTTTTCTTAATGATTTTTTTTTATAAGAACTTCACTGAAAAAATTTAAGATGTTTGTCAGAGCTAAAAGAGTAAAATCACTCGATTGTATTCTCAAATCTTCAAATGACAACATAGATTTTAGGACACACCCATAAAATCCAACTTTCATATAATTTTTTATAATTCTTTATTTTCTTCTTTTTACAATCTAATGTTCTCTAGAATACTCAATTCTCAAGCCAGAGTAAATTTGACATCAACAGCTCCCAAGGTAAAGTACTTCTCATGACATTAAGTTCAAATATTCAGGACCAAAAAAAAGCTCTTCCACCTATTGAAAATAGACTTCAAATTTGAAGCATTTGCAACATAAGGTGAAATTAGCTCTATAGCATTTCCCATGATTTGCATAAAATCAATACAAGAAGAATTTTGATGGCAATGTCTATAATCAAGTCACCAAAAGAATTAAAAAAGGATTGAACCATATACTCACTACTTATATAAGCTAGGACATACAACCTGTTCTAAATCCATTAGGTGACAAATCCTCTGCTGACACAAGAAAATTTCCAGCTGCGCCATTCACAAGAATGTCAAGCCTGCCAAAGTGATTGAAGGTTGAGTCCACAACTCTTTTGGCATCTTCCTGCTTGCGAACATCCCCCTCAAAGCCAACAGCCTCCAGAAAAATACAAAATGTATAAGATTCTGATCTACATAATAAATCAAAAATTTGAAAATCAAATAAAAGGGATGCCTATCATAAATTATATCAACCAAGTCCTGAACATTGCTTAAAAACAAACCAACTGAACAGAATCAAACAAATAACGGAGTTCTGGACTCTTAGCAGGTTCACTGAACCATATGTTTATGTTATCAAGAAACTTGGTGGGACCTTAGTCAAACTAGGCAATCCGATGCAGTTTAACTGGTGAATTGACCACCTCTCGTGCTTGCAACCCAAAAGTTTTTCCTTTAAAAAGAAGTAGCAATTCATGTCACTGAATCAAACACAAAACTGACCACCAGTTAAAACAAGTTGAATAAAACTATCTTCCGCCAAAGTTGCTGCTTAGCATAATGATGCTATGCTGTCCATAGATCAAAATATTTTATGGATGGGTAAGCTTTCATACATCCGCATCATTTTAACAAATGATCCCGAATCTTAAATGTATGGGTTAAAGAACATGACCAGTTATACCAACAAAATTAGCAAAAGATTGTCAGTCATACAAGCAACAAGTGAGTCGATCCAATCAGTGAATTCTTAAGATCCCTTTCGGGAGGTGTTTGTTCTTTTGTTTTCTTTCCCAAGTGACTTTGAGTAAATAATTAACATAGATAATTCTAAAAGTGCAATGGATTAAATAGTCATTTTTACCTGCTTTGTATGTGCCTAAGAAAACTGGCAGATGCCTTGTTAGTACACGTGATAATCCTAAGATCACATGGCAGATACTTAATTGTCATGTAACAAGGAGATGAGGGTGTTGCACGCAAAAGAGCATTACATCATGGAACTCGTTTCTCTCCACAGAAACTATAAACAGTAAGTAGAAGGTCATCACTTCTTATCTCTTTGAGATGAAACTTTAATATTTTCCCTAGGGTCAACTAAGCATCCATGAGCATGGTAAAGAGGAGTAATTCTATATATCATCATTTTATTCCAAAGCTATGTGGTGTGTTCCCCAAAGCATATGTTGCATGAAACAAGTTCCCCAACAAAAAACCTATTTTCACACCACATCAGCTTTGGGGATAAAAGATGTATAAAATATGGTATATCACATTACTCGTTAAAGATGAAGATGGTATGTAAAATTTAAATTCACATTACGCAGCACGGACATGGGACCTCAATGTTCAGACGAAAACAGGAATTCAGAAGAATTAATCTAGACCCCGATCGGCATTCGTGTCAAATGGGAAATAAACTCAACTTATTTCCCTTTTCTCACTTTTCTCACCAGCCAAACAGAATCATAGCCGAGAAACCACTCTTTCTTATCGTTTGATCGATTTTCTTCATCAGCCAAACAAACCCATAACAGAGAAAAAGAAATTAAAGAACCCAGATGCAAGAAAATCATCCCAGGGAAATTCGAAGCGAGAAAGTAAAATTGGAGGAGACTAAGTAGGAAGGAAACAAAGAGAGCACCGGAATTCCAAGAGAACGGAGAGCAGAGACAGCAGAGTCGAGGACTTGCTTGCGTCGACCCATGATGGCAATTGAAGCTCCATGTTTACCAAACTGCGCTGAAATCTCGAACCCAATTCCCGAGCCACCTCCAGTTATTAAAGCCACCTTCCCTTTCAGTATCTCCGCCTTGAACGGTGACTCCATCCCTCTCTCTCTCTGTCTCTCTTTCTCTCCTCCTGTCTCAGAGTCTGGCTAAAAATAAAAAATAAAAATAATGATTAAAAGTAAAAAATTTTGTTGCGTATAATAACAGCAGCTCATTATGTCATCATCAACAGATTATTCTTTCTTATATTGCATACGTGTATATAAGTTAGTTTAGTTTGTTATATTAGCTAGTTAGTTATATAAGTTAGAACCGTTATGTTGTTGGTATATACTCTGTTATTTGAGTTGTAAAGCAGAATATATAAACTCATGTATCACTTCAATTTCTTTCTTTCTTTACAATTTGATATGGTATCAAAGCTTTTCACTTTGTGAAAATTCAATTCATCAATGTCTATCCCAGTTTCATCAATTCCAATTTCCTCGATTCCTGAAGCCATTCCCATTTCTTCTTCCCATTCATTACATTTCTCTCTCAATGATAATCCCTCCAGTCATTACTATCTGCATAATGGTGATAATCCAGGGCTATTATTGGTTCCTCAACCATTAAATGGTGAGAATTATAACATTTGGAGCCGATCCATGACCATGGCTCTTTCTGCGAAGAACAAGTTGCAGTTTGTTGATGGAACTCCTCCTCACTCATCCACTCTCAATGAATCTGAGTTTAGAGCCTGGAAGAGGTGCAATGATACAATATCTTCATGGATTATTAACACTGTATCGAAGAACATTGCTACCAGTATAATCTACATCAACAAGTGCCAGGATATGTGGCTGAGTCTGAAGGAAAGATTCTCACAGAAAAACGGATCACAAGCCTTTCAACTTCAGAAAGCTATCTCCAGCTTATCGCAGGATAACATGTTTGTAAGCTCTTACTTTATTCGTCTCAAATCCCTTCGTGATGAATTCAGCAACTATAAGTCTTTTTCTCCATGTACTTGTGTTCCTGCATGTTCTTGTGGTAGCTTGAAATCTGTCCAAACATTTTTTGATCAACAGTATGTTTTTCAATTTTTAATGGGGCTCAATGAGTCTTTTGCTCACATCAGAGGTCAAATTCTCTTGATGGATCCACTTCCTCCAATTAATAAAGTGTTTTCACTAGTTGTTCAAGAAGAAAGTCAAAGACAAATCTTCATAGGATCCATGACTTCAAACCCTGCAGCCTTGATAACCAAATCTGTCCCCACACAGCAGAATAGGTTTCCTAAGTAGATGACTCGAAGGGAAAAACCAGTATGTACTCATTGTGGCATTTCTGGACATATCATGGATAAATGTTACAAGTTACATGGCTTCCCCCCTGGATTCAAATTCACAAAGAGGCCTTATTTTTTCCCAAGCTCAAGTGTAAACTATGCTGCTCAAACTCATGGAGAACATTTTTCTGCAACTCCACAAGTTCCTCAGCTGCCAATTACAGTAGAACAGTGTCAAAAGCTTCTGGAATTCTTGCAGACAAATCCTCATCAAGCTTCCGCCAATCAAGTAGGTTCTTTACCTGCTCCTCAAGACCACCTTTTCTCTCAAGGTTCAGGTAACACTCATGCTTTCAGTATTCAGCATTCTATTTTTCATTCAAACCTCAACTTACCTAAACTCAAACCAAATCCGACAGATACTCCTTGGATCATTGATACAGGAGCTACTGATCACATGGTTAATTGTGTTTCTTTGTTTACAACAATTACATCTACTATATCCACATCTGTCAAACTACCTAATGGTGACTTAGTTCCTGTTACACACATAGGCACGGTTAGAATTTCAGATCATTTCATCTTGACCAATGTCTTATGTGTACCATCTTTTTCATGCAATCTCCTTTTTGTAACAAAGCTCATCAAACATCTTGGTTGCTGCCTCATCTTTATTAACTCTTATTGTTTCATACAGAATCTAATCACTTGGAAAACGATTGGAGTGGGTGAGGAAAAAGAAGGGTTGTTCCATTTGATTCAACCTGCAAGCAAGCTTTCATCAAACCATGGTGTTAATTATGCTATTCTCAAAACTCCTTCAACAGACATATGGCATTTTAGGCTAGGTCATTTGTCTAATTCTAGAATAAACATGTTGCACACTTTAGTTCCTTTCATTTCTGTTGATTCAAATACAATCTGTAATATTTGTCCCTTGGCAAAACAGAAAAAGCTTCCTTTTCCTATTAGTAATAAAACTTCAAAGGCTCCTTTTGATCTTATTCATGTTGACATTTGGGGTCCCTTTTCTCAGCAATCCACAAATGGATCACATTATTTTCTTACTATTGTGGATGACTTTAGTAGATATACTTGGGTTCATCTTATGCATCAAAAGTCCCAAGCTAGAGTTTTTATTCAATCTTTCTTCAAACTTGTAGCAACTCAGTTTAATCTCAAGATAAAAATCTTGAGATCAGATAATGGTGCAGAATTTCAAATGGAAAATTTTTTATCTTCTCAAGGAACTCTACATCAACTCAGTTGTGTAGAGACACCTCAACAAAATTCCGTTGTTGAAAGAAAACACCAACATTTACTCAATGTTGCTAGGGCTTTAAGGTTTCAATCTCATTTACCTCTTTCTTTTTGGGCAGATTGTGTTTTAACAGCAGCTCATTTCATCAACAGAATTCCATCTCCTTTGTTGTCTAATAAATCTCCATTTGAATTGTTGTTTTCTGAGCTTCCTTCTTATTCTCATCTAAAAGTCTTTGGTTGTCTAGCTTTTGCCTCCACCTTATCTAGAGATAGACACAAATTCCATCCTAGAGCTACTGCATGTGTTTTTCTAGGTTACCCTCATGGTATGAAAGGATATAAACTTTTAAACATTCATACCAATTCTGTTTTTATATCTAGAAATGTGGTCTTTCATGAACATGTTTTTCCTTTTGCATCAAAAGAATTTTCTTTCCATTCAGATGTTCAATCAAATAATGCAATCAATAATTCTCCTTGGTTCAATAATCTTCCCTATATCAGTGATGATACTTGTCATCATTCATCTCCTATTGCAGAAGATCAGTTGCATGATGATTACTCCACTCATGACATAGTTTCTCATGATTCTCATAATCATCATCTATCTTCTCCCAACATTAATCATCAATCAGATTCTATAGCAGAATCATCTATCATTCCCACCAAAACTCTTAGGAAATCAAGCCGCACCAGGCAAGCTCCTAGCTACTTGCAGAATTATCATTGCCAACTTGCTTCTTCCAATACCACTTCATCTAATTCTATGGTTGGAATTTTTTATGACACTATAATTAATAATGATAATGCAGGTATCCCATATTCCCTTTCTTCTGTTTTGACCTATGATCATCTTTCCCCTTCTCATAAAGCATTCAGTTTATCTCTTATTTCCCACAAAGAACCAAAATTTTTTCATCAAGCTGTCAAGTTACCTGAATGGCGTGAAGCTATGCAGGCAGAACTTGATGCTTTGCAAGCAAACAATACATGGGTGTTAACCTCTCTACCCCCCGGTAAGAAAGCTATTGGTTGTAAGTGGGTGTATAAAACCAAGCTCAAGGCTAATGGCCAGTATAGAGAGACACAAGGCTAGGTTAGTGGCAAAAGGGTATACTCAGAGTGAGGGTTTAGATTATCATGAAACATTTTCCCTCTGTTGCCAAACTTACTACTGTTAGATGTCTTTTAGCTATTGCAGCAGCTAACAATTGGTTCCTTCACCAATTGGATGTCAACAATGCCTTTCTCCATGGAGATCTTGATGAAGAGGTGTATATGACTGTTCCACCTGGTTTTTCCATCAAGGGGGAGTCACAGGTGTGTAGATTGACAAAATCTCTATATGGTTTGAAGCAGGCCTCTCGTCAGTGGTTTTCTAAGTTCTCCAATACACTGGTTGCTCAAGGCTTCATTCAGTCTAAAGCTGATTATAGTCTTTTCACTAGAAATGAGGGTTCAGTTTTTATTGCCCTTTTGGTTTATGTAGATGATATTGTCTTGGCTAGTAACAACTCTGCAGCCATCAACCAGTTTACTTCTTCTCTCAATGAGAAATTTAAACTTAAAGACTTGGGGAAGTTGAAGTTTTTTCTTGGCTTAGAGGTAGCTAGATCAGATAAAGGAATCTCTTTATCTCAAAGGAAGTATGCATTGGAGATCCTTGAAGATTCTGGTTTATTGGCTTCTAAACCATCTAAATTTCCTATGGAACAGAACCTCAAAATTTCTAAGGATGCTGGTTCCTTATTGGCAGATCCAACTAGCTACAGACGTCTCATTGGCAGATTGATTTATCTCACAATCACACGTCCTGATTTAGCTTATGTGGTTCATACCCTCAATCAGTTCATGGATCAACCCCGGCAACCTCATTTAGATGCTGCTCAAAGGATGTTAAGGTACCTAAAGGCTTCTCCTGGTCAAGGGTTATTCTTTCCTTCTTCGTCAGATTTTCAGGTAAAAGCCTTTTGTGATGCTGATTGGGCTGGTTGCTTGGACACTCGAAGGTCTATCACTGGTTATTGTATTTTTATTGGTGATGCTTTAGTCTCATGGAAGTCCAAGAAACAACAGACGGTTTCCAGATCATCTGCTGAGTCTGAGTATAGGGCTATGGCATCCACTTGCTGTGAGGTTACCTGGTTATTCAGCTTACTCAAGGATTTACAAGTTCTTCATCCACAGCCTGCAGCTCTTTTCTGTGATAGCAAGGCTGCAATTCATATTGCAGCTAATCCAGTGTACCATGAACGCACCAAGCACATAGAAATCGACTGTCACCTTGTCAGGGAAAAGATTCAACAAGGTGTTATACATACTTTGCATGTTTCTTCTGCTGCCAACTTAGCTGATATATTTACCAAACCTCTTGGTTTTGCACAATTTAGTGCTTTGCTGTCCAAGATGAACATACTCAATATTTTTCATCTTGAGGGGGAGTAACAGAAGCTCATTATCTCATCATCAACAGATTATTCTTCCTTATATTGCATACGTGTATATAAGTTAGTTTAGTTTGTTATATCAGCTAGTTAGTTATATAAGTTGGAACCGTTATGTTGTTAGTATATACTCTGTTATTTGAGTTGTAAAACAGAATATATAAACTCATGCATCACTTTGTATTCTTGAAGGTTAATGAGATCAGTTTTATCTTCAATTTCTTTCTTTCTTTACAATTTGATATATAATGAAAAAAGTGGTATCATCAGTTGTGTATCTAAACCTGTGCTTGTTTCAATCGCTTGAAGTGCCACAAATTTCCAACAAACAAATCATAGCTAGACTCAAACAGTCAAACACTTGCTTGGGCTACCCCCACATTTGGGATGCCCGAAACACTTGATTGGCCAGGTGGGCTCTGCAAGGGCTTTCTTACAATTATTTAGGGTGTTCATGCGGTTTTTGTTAACTGCTTTGTAACCACTAACTGATTTACTATTTTGCCGCTTTATATATATATATATATATATATATATATATATATATATATTATGGTGTATTGAATATGTTTATGTTTATCTTCCATGTTTGGGATATCTACTCTAAGGCTTTTTAACAACTGAATTTTCCTTGATTTTCATAGTTGTATTACTTTGGATTAGGAATTTGATCATCCTGATGATTTTCATATAACTATGTTTGTTTTTTTTTTTTCTTCTTCTTCTTCTTCTTTTGATGCTGAGAGCATTTGGGTTTTTTTAGGTACCCTTTACATTTTTTTATATGGGCTAATTTTGGAGCAAGCCCAATATGGTATATCGCAACTTATATGCTTGTTAAATATTGTATATTTTGATGCCAAAAAGGCACATAAAAGGCCAAAAAGCGCAAAATAAGCCCAAAACTGAAAATTGGACCAAAAGGCAAAAAAAAAAGAAAAAAGGGTTTAAAGTGAGCCCAAAAAAAGCCTAATTCTCAAATTCAGCCCAAAAGGAAAGCCCAAAAAAGCAGTTAGTGAAAAAAGCGGTTAGCTGGATGCGATTAACCGCCCGGTTAGCGGTTAACCGCCTATTGGTTAGCGAAACGGTTAGTAAAATGTACTAACCGCTTAAGCAGTTGCGGCTAGTGGTTTTAACCACTAACCGCAACCGGATGATCACCCCTACAATTATCTATCCAAATTGTAAGCAATATGTGCAACATCCCGGTTTCATACTAGGAAGATGAGTAACTCACATTGAGTGAGTGATTTATAAAAATACTAATGGGTGTTAAGTCTCACATTGTTTACTTATTAGATGAAACAGAGCTTTATATAATAAATTTTAGGGAATATCTAAATTAACTAGTATTTTGGGATAATAGTGCATATGTGGTTAATGATTTTCTCTAAGTCGTCACAAATAGTATCAAAATCACGTA
>NC_081543.1:7507261-7519264 GCF_901000735.1 Corylus avellana
TCAAAAGATTGAACGTATATAAAGAAGACGAGAACACTAGAGTAAACAAGGCATGAGATTTTGGTTAGTTAAAGTAAAGAAATATTTAGAGAGTTTGACGTTTAGTAGTTTTAAAAAGTGGTTAGCTAAATTAGCCAAAGTAGATTTTTAGAGCTAAATTCAGATAAATTTTGAAGAACTTAATGTGAATATTTTCACACATTGCTTACTTATTAGGTAAAATTGGGCTTTATAATTGATTTTATAGAAACTTTAAATTGATTAGTCCTTTTGGGTGATAAGTAGATGTATCTAGCACTTTTCTTTAGGTCATTGTAATATGGGTTGGCAATTGTACTATATCTCAATCACACCCCTAATGACTTTCTATTTTTACACAGTCTTCCTCCACAACTCTTCTTCCTTGTCTTTCTCTTTCTTGTAACTCTTTAGATTATATGAAAATATAAGAATTTTTTTTTTTTTTGATAATTTGTTGTATGAGTCAAATGCGGAAAATAAAAACATGTTTTTAGTTGAAAACATTTTACGCCTAAGAATAATATTATATACCCCACCATTATCTTATAATAATTATTGTCAACCATTAAAGCGACAATCTCACCTCCGTATAGTGGGATAGTGGTGTGGTATTTAACGAAGATTCACCATAATTTCATGAAAATACGTATTGATGTACTAGACGTCCACTCAGCTAACCTACGCCAAGAATGTAGGCTCAAGGGCCTACGGTTCGAGTCAATTATGATCATATACCAATTATTTTGATAAACACTCTAGATTTGATCCTTAAAAAAAAAAAAAAAAAAAAAAAAAATCACCATTAACCTTTGCTAACTTAATCATTGGTGTTACAAATCTGAATATCAAGTCCATAACAACCAAATTAGGGCAGGTTTGATCATTTTATTCATCATTACTAACTTTTATTTAAGTATTTTTATTATTGGCTTAATCAAAAGATAAAATTATCATCTCATCCTAATAGTAAGAATAATCTAAATAAATGATAGTAACTAAAATAAATGTAAACAACCAAATCACAAGGCTTGTGCTTCCTTAAGGAAAAGGAACGATACTTGACTTCACGTTATTCTACATGCCCAATTCTTTCATTCCTATAATGCTCATGCAACTAACTTTTAAATACATGTTCACTTTATTGGCTTAATCAAAGGATAAAATTATAAACACAAGAATAACAGAAATAAATGTAAATAATTATTTGTTAATGTGTTTTGGATTTTTTTTTTTTTTCTATGAAACTGGTTTTTTGTTTAATATTGAGAAATGATTGGTGTCAATATTTTGTCAATATTTTTTTTTCATATCATCTTACAATTCAACAATTAGATTTGTGGACTTATATGGACCTCACATAAGTCAATGGTGGACCTCATAAATCTAATGGTTGATCTATTAAATTTTTAAGAGAATATAAAAAACATATATATATATATATTCTCATTATTGACACCAATCATTTCTCATTAATATTCTTGTTTTGAGAAGAAAAAACATATTACAAAAATTTTAACAAATGGAGCTAACCATATTCTAGTTTAACAAAAATATAATATTTTAAAAGGGCAATAATGTGAAAGCAAACAACATGAAGATCTTAGTGTACAGTTTGTAAGTTGTAACCCATGAATAAATAAAACTATTATATATATAAAAAAGTCAAAGGTCTTGAGATCGAGCCTTGACTCAAATGTCAGGTTAGGGTAGTGTTCGGCCTGCCAGTTTTTGGATGGCCGGCGTTGATTCTCCTTCGTTGTGGCTGGCGAGATGGATTGTGGTGGCCGACGCTCATACTTCATGGTGGTCAACTTCTACAGCAGGGAAATAATCGGATGGTGGGCACTGGCAAGGGTGGATTTGCGGTGGTGGCTACCGGATGTGGTGGAGGGGTGGGAGAAATTGAGAGAGAGAGAGAGAGGAGTGGGAGATTTGGGATTTTGGGTTAACCCTAACTATATAATCGTTTTTTTAAAAAATAAAAAATAAAAAGGCTGATTGGGTTAGAGCATTCCCAATGGAAGAGCTAAATGTTACTTTTATCTAAAATAGCTCTTCAAATGTTTAAAAAAACCCTACATTGAATTAGCAAAAAAAAAAATGTAAAATAGATATTTGATTGGAAGAGTTAAAAGAAAAGCTAAATGTAACAGCATTTTTTAAGGGAGCTATTTTATTTTTCATTGTTTCTCTCACTTGTTTTCTCTTTTTCCCAAATCTTTTTCCTACTTTTTCTTTGCATGTTCTCTTTTTTCCAAATTTTTTTCCATTTTTCCTCTCACATGTTCTTTTTTTCCCAAAACTTTTACTACTTTTAATAATATTTTAATATAATAGATAGAAATATGACTAATTAGATGTAGAGACATTTAAAAAATGCTTAGTTAAACTAGATAAAAGTGAGTTTGAGGAGCTATTTTACATAAAAATATGGCTCCTCCATTGGGAATGCTCTTAACCAGCTTGACCTTCTTTTCATTTGAAATTTTTGTTAGACGCCGATAGGGGAGAGAGAAGAGATATTTCTTTTTATTTTAAAACGCTTGCCACGTAGGTTTTGATGGGCAAAATGTGGGGGTTTGATTGCATTGTAGCATTTCTACTTTTTTTTTTTATAGCATGTGAGAAACACATGTTTTTTGAATAAAATTTCTTTCAATTTTGTCATTGTAATTAAAAAAATGTGTTTATTACATGTAGAGGACACATGACATTTTTATTAACTAGGTTCTCCAAACTGGGTTGGAGAAAAACTTTGTCCTAATTTAAGCATAGACAAAATTATTTAAAAAGCATGTGCTTATCACATGCAGAGGACATATGGCAATTTTATAGACTAGATTTGACGAACTTCCTTCAACCAGGTTAAAGGAAAACTTTGTCCATTTAGCTTTACTTGTTTTTTCAACATTGGTTGGTTTATTGGATTTGTGTTCGTCATATTTTTACCCTGCAAGAACTCTTGAGTCAGGAATAGAATAACCCCTTTGATATATTCAATTTGAAAATGGAAAACAATTTGACCATTGCCTTGATATCAGAATTTGTTGGCAAATTCCTGTCAAAGCGTGGAAGCCCTTGAACTTGGTACATTTCCTGTTTATGCAATGCAATTCGAGAGAAGCACTCCAAATTCTCAATTTCGATGCAAACATCCTACCAGTTTCTAGAATGATGCTAATAGTAAAACCATCTCCTAATTGCTCTCAATCTTGTGAAAATCTGGTGTTTACATAATGGAGCCTGTTACTATAAGAAGATTTTTCTGTCCATCGAATATTTCTAGATATTGTTGAAAAGTTTATGTTCAATGAAAAGGGGAAAAAAAAAAAAAAAAAGATGATAGAAGTTTTGAACATGATAAGAAGACAATGATAGAATTCTTTATTATTAGACAATTGCTTTAGATTTAAACACGCTTAGTTTATATGATTTTCTGAACCTATTCTCTCTTCCTAGCTAAGTGTTGCTCTTGTATTCATGTGTATTTGAGTTGCACCTTTAAAATTTCGTTCACCAAAAAACCAAAAAAAAGTTCCTGTTGCTATAGGAGATCCTGACGCAGCCTCTCTTACACAGATATATTAAACAAGTTTCGACTATTTCATCTGAGACTACAGAACTAGCATTTGATTAAAAACATTTGCTGCATTATAAGATGTCAAATCATTTAAGAAGAAGAAGAATAATTAAGAAAAAGTGTAACCGCCATTTGCAGCATAATTTCCACTCAAGTGGCTTGTCTTTCAGAAGGCAAGACTCAATTTGAAGACTTCCATCACTCATCCAGACATAATAAAACTTCTATATATGAACTATTTTCAACTACACAAATTGGATGACCTACATGCTATTAAAAATCAAGCAGAAGCTCTATCCCCTCTCGCCTACATAATTACTAGAACTTCCATGGCCGCTACCCTGAAGAATGGCTCGCCTCATATTTGGCACTTATCTAATCTACTTTTGTGCAGCTGAAATGCAGGATTAACCCAAGCTCCACAGCTGCACTGCATACCTGCCCAGTTGAAGTAACCCAAGCGGCCTTTGCAGCCCATGCAATGAAGTCTCTCTTCCACATAACCTTCTTGAACTGGCCAAAACAAAATCAAAGCTAAAATTAGCATTTTGTGAACATATATATTGCAACAAACGACAATATGATGCCAATATTCCTGTTTGTTGAGATGATGTGCTCTCTGTGGGAATTCAGCAACGGTGAAAGAAGACTTTAAAAGCTAATCTTGTGTCGGTTAGCTTTGGTTTGGTGCTACAATCTATAATTTGGAGAAGACTAGGAATGCAATTAGACATGGGGGTAACCCACTAACAGAGGAACAAATTATTCGGCGTATTCTTTGGGAAGTTAAAGCTCGAGTGTTTTTTCAAAGGAAAATTTCAGTGTACATATATAGGGTAACATAGCGTTATGTTGCAGTTGGGGTATAGATTCTGCTATTGTAGTATAACTGGTTGGTTTACTGGGTGGTGTTTGTTTGGCTGTATTGGCCTAGTAGATATATAGAGAGGTTGGTAGGGGTTGATACTGGTATAGTGTCATTGTTCTTTAGTTTTTACTAATAAGAGTTTTGTAATTGTTTGTTTGTTGAATTAAAATTCAATCATTCATCCAAAAAAAAAAAAAAATGTGATGCAAGTTTAAATCACCTGTTTCCATCCACTTCATGGGCTCTACAAAGATGGATGTGCACTCAACAGGTTCCTTTCCATTTTTCGACGCGTCACCACTTCTCTTTTGCCACTTGAAGCATGATTCTCCCCTACCAGGATTATGAGGAACTAAGTTCTCCTGTGCAGCAACAATTCTTCGACATTTCTTACATCGGTATATGACTTGAGGTTTTCCACTGGATTCCAAATTGGAGTTATCAGCAGCTGCCACTGGCATATGGCTATCTGATGTTGCTTGCGGTTGTCGAATGGGTTCCAAATCTGAGTTATCAGCAGTGGCCACTGGCATATGCTCATATAATGTTACTTGAGGTTTTTGGATTGGTTCCAAATCAGAGTTACTAGCAGCAGCCATTTGCATATGCTAATAATATGTTCCTCTTACCCTATGCACTGCCAATACCAAAAGAGAGAGAAAAAGCATTAAGAAAACCATTCCTAATATTTATTCATGTGCTAAGACCGTATCTTAAGACCAAAAGTGAGATAATAGTCATAGACAGGATAGAATAAGATTATATGCTTAATTCTTGTTAGAGGTGTTCTTGAGCTGACACTTGTGTTTCAAATTTGAAATTATAGATGATCACTAGTTTAAGCTTTAACCATAGAAAAAGGCCAAGGAAAAACAAAAGCTCAATTGATGAAATGAATACAGTAAATAATACCTTAAAAACAGAACTTGAGAACACTAAAATTTCAAATGAAGTCTTACGAGTAAGATCTTATGCTGGTTGAGTGAGTCTTGTATGTTCTCAAAATTACTACCTCCCAAGTTGATGCCTATTCTGGAGATCACATTTATATTTCCATGCATAGAACTATTACACAGACATAATGTGGTTTGGAGTATCACTAAAGGGCCAGAGCATCCTTCTGAGATTTCATGCCATGAAAAAGGTAGCTGCTATAGGACTATCAATAAATACTTCATCTTTCAATGAGAAATCCGTATGTAGTCATCTTCCAATGAAATTAATCCTTTGAGGTCAGAAGTTGATGTCCTGGGTGCTTTTGAAATGTTCAAGAATGCTTAACATTGAATCTTAGATATGAACCACATCATAGGGCTAGAGATGTCCTAAAATGAAGCACACTCATAACAGAGCCTTTCTGATTGGTGAGAACCAAAGAGCTAGTGTACGATGAGTCTCCTAAGATTCAGAGGAGACTCAATTGAAGATTCCCACTTTCTATTTCATGCCCCAAAAAAGATGTTCTACGTCTGGCAATTTGAATATGTTAACATCGCCTTTTTATTTGTATCAGTACACCTGTTCACACAATTTGTAACGATATTTCCATAGAATCAATTGAATAACAGGAAACTTCTCCTGCAAAGGCTTATTCAATGTGACAAGAGTTTTAGCTCTTTTCTTTCTTTCTTTTTTTTTTTTTTTTTTTTTTTCATGTCCTGTTCTTCCTTAAAGCCAAAGCAAAAGGCCATATGTTACAATTATGTGGAATTTCATTTTGTTCACAAGTGCCATGCTTTCCTTATATCACGGTTGGATATCGCCTCTTGCAAAACCCCTACTTATACTAGTTCCTACATAACCTACTTTAAACATAACCACTTCAAACTGTTGCACTAAGGAGATGACTAAAAGAAACAATATGTGATTAATGCTCACTACCTAACATATGACAATTTGTTCAAAGAATTTAGAGATATGGGGAAAAAGAATGTGTTACGACCCTTTCCAAATTAGGAATAATATCCCCATGTTAAGTAGTATAAGTCAAATCTAGTTATATTAGAAATGTATTTTCATAAGACTATTTCCATAAGAGTCTTGATTGATGACTCGGCCCTAATTTTCCTTAGGAACGTTGTAATAGTTTGCCTATTTAAAGGCTGTTATGTTATGAAATAAGTAGAGAATAATTCATGTAAATCAACGCTTGCATTGTGAGGTCCAAATTCCTTCTAAGAACCTTAATTATCCCATTGCGAACTTAGGTTCGTAACAACTTGGTATCAGAGCTAGCAATGGCTTTACCACCATCTTCCAATTTCGATCAAGGGTTTGATCGTTTGGAGACAAGTTTGGGTTCAGCGCGATGTGTGTGAGATGCGGGAGTTCTTCGCAGCCATGAACTCCAGATTTGATCAACTGATTGCTCCACCAACAATTCCATCTCCACACTCATCACAGGCAAAACCAACCCACGCTACCTATACCATTGTCAATCCCCAAATCCCACCCCTTTCAGTCATCATCAAAATCCCCAAAATCTTAGATCCACCAAATCCACCACCGTGCAACAACACACAACTCAATCAAATACTCAAACCAAAATGAAAACCAATCAGAAAATTCAGAAGCCAACACTACTGCTCAACAAGATTTGCCATCAGCCACCATCATTTCAGATACACCGGCCACCAAAGACCTGCCGTTCATTCCACAAATGAAAGCAACGCATCAAGCCCCCGCCATGGTTTCCCTGTCAGCCTCGCCCAGCCCCAGTTCTAGAAATCAACCTTGTGTTGTTAGGTGAGGTTCTCTTAACCTCAAACCCTATTTTTCCATTTGTTTCGTTCCACCATAGGTAAGCACCGTAGGACCGATCCTACTAGTTTACCCGTCCATCACCTTGTTACAAGATCTTTATCAAAGACTTGCAACAAGTGGTGAAGCCATTGCTGGCTCTAATACCAAGATGTTATGAACCTAAATTTGCAACGTGATAATTTAGGTTCTTGGAGGAACCTGGACCTCACAACACAAGCACTGATTTAGATTAATTCTTCTCTACTTATTTATTTCTTTTTTTTTTTTTTTTTATAAGTAAGATTATCGAACGCGCAAAGGGACGTAACCCAAGTACACAGGATGTATACAAAGTATCTCCTACTAACTAGAAAAAGAAGTACATAGCTCTAAAAATTCATAAAATGTATACACATGCGAGTGAGACCAAGTCACTCTCCATAAAAATAGAGTATTTAACGCCAATTTCTTCAACTCAATCAAGCCACTCTCACGATCCTCAAAACTTTGTGCATTCTCTTCTCGCCATAAACACCACATCAGACACAATGGAATTATCCTCCATATGTGCAAGGCAAGCCAATTGCCCAACTATCCCCTCCAACTCCCCAAGCAATCACTCATCTTTCGCGGCATAACCCAATCAACACCAAAGAGCTGAAGAAATACGTTCCACAACTCAATTGCAACCTCACAATGCAAGAATAAATGGTCAATGGACTCTCCACATTGTTTACACATGCAACACCACTCCATCACCATAATATTTCACTTTTGTAGATTGTCCATAGTGAGGATTTTTCCTAAAGCTGCCGTCCACACAAAAAAAGTTACTCTCGGTAGATCCTTCACCTTCCAAATACTTTTTCAAGGACCAAACGCCTGTGCTAGATTAGAGAGAATCTGATAATACGACTTCACTTCAAAAGTATTCCTTTTGGAGGGAACCCAACAAATTTTATCATCACCTCCATATCTAATTTTTTGGGAATACAACAATTCAAAAAAATGCAAGACCACATCAATTTCCCAGTCATGCACGGGGTGAATAAACAAGACATTCCAATGAATACAATCATTCGGGAACTCCATATACTCCTCCACCCACGCATCCTTGTTACATGCAATATTATATAATTCTGGGAATATAATCTTCAATGGATGTTCCCCACACCACACATCATGCCAAAATAATATTTTAGAACAATCTCCTTATCATACCGCACATGATGCGCGAAACCCTCCCACCCCCATCTAATACATTTCCACACTCCCACTCCATATGTTCCCCTACCTCCTTAGAACACCAATCACCCCTTTGACTATCATATTTAACTTTCACTAATTTCCTCTGCAAAGCATCCCATTCTGTCGCGTACCTCCACAACCACTTACCCAACAGTGCATGATTAAACTGAATCAAATTTCGCACCCCTAACCCCCTACCTTCATCAGAGTACAAGCCTTCGACCAATTCACCAAATGATACTTAAATTCATCACCAATTCCTCCCCACAGGAAATCTCTCTGAATTTTTTCGGTTCGATTTGCCACTCCCACTGGAATAGGGAAGAGTGAGAGAAAATAGGTGGGTAAATTTGAGAGAGTGCTTTTAATCAACATTAATCTGCCCCCCTTTGATAGATATAACCTCTTCCAACCCGCCAATTTATTCTCCATTTTCTCAATAATGCTACACCAGATGTTGGACGCCTTATAGTGTGCACCCAAAGGAAGAGCCAAATACTTAATTGGCAATGAAGCCACCCCACAACCAAGAATTCTGGCCAACCCTTCCACATCATCTACCTCTCTTACTGTAACAATGTCAGATTTTGACAGATTTATCTTCAACCCCGAAACCGCTTCAAAATAAAGCAACAAACATCTCAAATTACAAAGTTGTTCTACATTAGGCTCACAAAAGATAACCGTATCATTTGCAAATAATAAATGTAATACTACCATTGCCCCTTGATTACTCGAACCCACAGAGAATCTAGACATGAGCCCTCTCTCCACCATCACAGTCATCATTCTACTAAAAGATTCCATCACAACTACAAATAATAAGGGAAAAAGAGGGTCCTCTTGTCGCACTCGTCGAGAGCTACTAAAAAACCCCCTAGGCGATCCATTTATAAGAATAGAGAATCAAACTGTGGAAATGCAATGGTTTATCCAACCTCGCCATCTTTCACTGAAACCACGTCGTTCAAGCATTTAAATAAGAAACTCCCAATTTACAGGGTCATAGGCCTTCTCCAAATCCAATTTGCAAATGATACCCGGTTCTCCATAACGAATCCTACTATCAAGACATTCGTTTGCCATTAAAATAGAATCGAGTATTTGTCGACCCTTGATAAAGGCATTATGTGAATATGAGACTAGCTTCCCCAACACAGTTGTCAATCGATTAGCTAGCACCTGAGAGATAATTGTGTACACCCCACCTACTAAACTTATAGGGCGAAAATCCTTGATCTCCACTGCCCCTGCTTTCTTTGGGATAAGCGAAATAAACATAGCATTTAGCTCTTTTCTTCATCCCTCTCGTATTCCACTAGAATCCAAGGGCTGGCGCTGGTTGCAGAGAATAAACAGTGTGGTGCTTTGTGGGATGTGGATCAAAGATGGAGGCAGCGACATGTGGTTGAAGATGCGTTTGGGTTGCTGGTTTTTGTGATTTCTAGAAGTGCGGCTGAAGTGGGCTGGTCGTGGCTGATGAGGAAACCATGGCAGGGGCTTGATGTGGTGCTTTTCGAGGAATTTATGGAGCGAACGAGTATGCAGTGGCCGGCGTAGCTGGGACAATAGTGGCTGATGGCGAATCTTGTTGAGTAGTAGCATTGGCTTGTGAATTTTTTTTATTGGTTTTCATTCGAGTTTGAGTATTTGATTGTGTTTTGGGTTGTGTGTTGTTGCATGGTGGTGGACTGGGTGGATCTAATATTTTGGGGATTTGGATGATGATTGAAAGGGGTGGGATTTGGGGATTGACAACGGTATAGGTAGCGTGGGTTGATTCTTTTGGCTGCGACGAGTGTGCAGATGGAGCTGTTGGTGGAGCAATCAGTTGATCAAATCTGGAGTTCATGGCTGCGAAGAACTCCTGCATCTCACACACATAGCTGAACCCAAACTTGTCTCCAAACGATCAAACCCTTGATCGAAATTGGAAGATGGTGATGATGCCATTGCTGGCTCTGATACCAAGTTGCTAAGCACCTAAGTTTGCAAAAGGATAATTTAGGTTCTTAGAGGGAACTTGAACCTCACAACGCAAGCGTTCATTTAGATTAATTATTCACTACTTATTTCAAAACATAACAGTCTTATTATCCCATTGCGAACTTAGTTTATTCTCTAAGAACGTAAATTATCCTGTTGCAAACTTAGTTTATTCTCTAAGAACCTAAATTAGCCCGTTGCGAACTTAGTTTCGTAACAGAATGAAGAAAGCAAACAAATCTCCTAATGACTTTGCAATTCAAAATCCTACTCCCAAACTAATAATTTTAACCGTTCTACAAACTTTCAGCAAATGAGGGATTCCACTGTGAAAATAGAATCAAAATGACCTTGACGGTAGGACTCAGTTTTGGATTCTAACAACCATCGTACCAATTTTCAGTTTAACCCATTGGTTCCAAAACTCAATTTATATGTTCTACACAATATAACGCAATCATAAACACACTCTAAGTTACAACTGAGCTTTTACCTATCATGCAAATTCCTCATCCGATAAAACAAAACATGTTTGTACCACACCTATAAAAGATACAATGCTTAAATTAAATAGAACCTCTTTTGGGGAAAAAAATATTCAGCTCATGATTAAATTTCTTAAGCATAATCTTCCTCGACTCAGACTCAAAACTTAAGCCCATCTTTTTCTTTCTCCATATGGATTCCAATGTTCTTTTTCTTTCTTCGTAGTGACAATATAATTTCTATTAACCAAGTAAGCAAACAAATAATGGGTCTAACTTATCTTCTGAGATAAATACAGAATTACACTCACATACACACACATATTGCAAAACCAAAGAGAAAAATATATATATAACTAAAAGAAAAAACACGTAAATCGAATTACCTTACCTGACTCATCCCAAGTTCTAACTAAAGGGATTCCAGGAAAAAAGGCAGCTCTATAAAGGAAAGGAGGAATTGGCTTTATCCGAGAAAAGGCATTTGTTTTATATTATTTTTCAAATTTAACAAACAAAAAACAAAAAACTCCTTCGAGCACAAATCTATGATAGCAATGAGTTATATATCGTAATCTTACTGCATTCAATCTAACTATATTATATTAATTTGATCAAAACTGATATAACGCACAATTGAATTGTACCTTAATGGGCAGGAATCCTGGCCGAGACGATCTCCCACACCAATTACGATTCTCACGTATTTGTACACAGGTCGAGTTTACTTCATTATAAGATGATTTGGTATGTTATGCCTCTTTTAACATATACGAGCATATATATATATATATATATATAGAGAGAGAGAGGAGTACTGTTATAAGTATTAGAGTACTTTTAGAATTGAATTATTTTAAATATGGCGTGACTTTTAAAATTATTAATATATCAAAAGTTAATAAATCATATTCAAATTCAACGGTAATTTTAAAATTACATTAAAATGACTTAAAAAAAAACCTATAACATTACTAAACCTATAACATTACTAAAGAAATAAAACTCTAAAAAGATTTATAGTATTACTAGAGCGAGCAAAATTCTAAAACCGGGAAAGATTTCGTTATTTT
>NC_081543.1:7519284-7537526 GCF_901000735.1 Corylus avellana
GGGGAGCCACCCCTTTCAAATTCATAAGATTATTTTTGTCTTATTGAAAAAAATTTAGGTTCGTTTTGTCTTTTTTTATAGAACAAAAGAGGTAAATAACAAAATTTTAATAGTTTAAGAGAGATGATAATGCAATCTTTAATTTAGAAGGACATTACAAATTAAAAGTTAGTTCCAAAAAATATAGGTATGAATAAATGGATTTAGAGTCTAGTATATGAAAAAGAATGATGGAATGTTTTCCATATTCATACAATGTTTTAATAATGTATACATTCCTAACTAGGGATGAAAATGCGGGCAGATACTATATGTGTTGTACTTATTCAGTATTCATCATTCACATAAGCGTATGTAGATAACAAAAACCAATATATGCATCTGCATACACATTCCTTTATATATATATAATCATCAAAACGATGTTGTTTTAGACTTCATGATTTGTTCTTGTAGGGGTGTTGATTTGGATTCATGGTATGTTGTAGATTTTGTGCCATCAATATCCATTTATGAATGTGTTACATTTAAATTTAATTTATGTTTTGTATGTTTGGAATTTCGGATTTTTTTTTTTTATCGGATTTGTAATTAATGTTTGTCGAATTTGTAATTTATGTTCCTTATATTTGCTGGATTTGTAATGTTGTTGGATTTTTTTTTTTTTTTTTTTGAACGAATTATCTCTTCATTGATATAACAATCAAATGGGAGAAAATGCTCCGTACAATGCCAAAGATATAATTTAGAATATTCACAATTCAAACATTATCTATGGCATACATAATAGCCTCTCGGGCTATTATAAGACAATGTCAATGAAAAGTCACCGTCTCAATCAGTTTCAGATGTACAGCAAATTTTGACGAATTACGTCTCTATCCACTGCCAGGTTCTTGATTCCTTGGCTTTTTTTATCTTTACTACTAGTACTTTATCAATCGCAATCCCCTTCGTTACCTGTACCATAATGACAATTATTTTTTATGCTTGATAACTTCTCCATCATCGGTCTATGATTTGCTCCCAGAAAATGAACCGTAAGAAAACAAAAGACCAACCGGAAAACCAACTTCGTTATTCTTAAAGATTCGTGAAAACAAAACCTAAGAAAACGAATAAAACTTCACTTCATAGATCACTTCTAAAAGCTAATCTAGAGAGAATATATTCTTATTTAAAAACAACAAAAATACAATAACAAAAAACCAACACCATCACGTGTTCCTCGCGCCACCGCCGGCCAGCCACGCGCCGCTAAAAAGCACCCTGAGGACCATTGACACATGCGTCCTCGTCGATCTATGGTGGAGGTGGAAAAAGGGAGGGGGAAGGGGGAAAGAGAAAAGGGTCGGAGAGGAGGGAGTCGTAACTCATGTTGTTGGATTTTCACTACTAGGAAACTCTTATAATTTGTTATGATTTAATTGCCTAATATGTTTTTCATTTATTATTATTTTTAAAAATGTTTGTTCCCGTCACCAACTATAGATTTATTGGAAGCTAAATATTAAATAATATATATGATGAAAATTTATTGGTAAAATAATTAGCAATGGTGATATGAATAATGGATCCGGCTTGTATGCTGTAGTTTTAACTACAACATACATGCTGTTAAAAAATCCAAGGGTGAAGATTTAATTAAAGTAATTGAAGAGTTCAGATTTATCATAATGAATACCAATAAATAGATGAAAGTGATGGATGAAAGAAAAAATTGGTATTTATTATGACAGATCTATGCCCTTCAATTACTTTCGTTAAATCCTCACCTTCGAATTTTTTAACAGCATGTATGCTGTAGTTTTAACTACAACATACAAGCCGGATCCATGAATAATAGTGTTCAATTATAAATAATTTCTTGTTTGTATTTACTAGAAGCAAGAATTAGTTAATTATAACTTTAAGGTCTAAAATGCTCATTTCCTCAAATGCGAATGGAAAATGCTAAAGGCCCAACTTTTTTGCCCAACATAAGTCCAACTTTTGCTTTATTATTTTATTATAAAAAGATAAAATAAAAAATGAAAAAAATGTCGGCATAGTATTTTTTTTTTTTTAAAAAAAAAAAAACCAAGTAAAAGAAAGACAAAAAAATAAATAGGGTTGCTTCAGACATTTTTTTTCTATTTTTTAAATACCAAATATTTAGAAAGACCAAAAATAGATAGGGCTGCTTCAGACATTTTTTCCATTTTTTATTTTATTTTATTTTATAATAAAAAAGGGCAAAAGTTAGACTTATGTTGAGCTAAAAAGTTAGGTTTGTATCATGCCCCAATGCGAATAATGATAATATCCGCATTTATTATCCACATTAATCGCGTGCGGATAGTAATCACATGATGCAGATGCTGATATCAAAAGCTATTATAGTATTATTTGCATTTTGCATATACAAATAATAACAATATTCGCATCCACTTCTATTCCTAACAAGTCAGTTACTCAATATATATATATATATATATATATATATATATATTGGCTAACATGATATTAACAACACTTATAAGTTAAACAAATCAAAAGATATTAATTGCATATTGGAAATAAAAATTATGTGTACTTTGATGGAATAAATGAAGGACACAAATTTCCTCCAGTTTGGAAGAAATTTCCTTCAACCTAGCTACTCTAATAAGTGACAAGTGTCATTCAATATTTTTGAGTTTTTCAAAAATTAATGTTTGGGTTCCTAAGTTAGTAAAATGACAATAAATGACTCTTAAGAATATTAAAGAAAACATTTAGCAATTTTTTTTTTTTTTTTTGAAACGTACCATACTCATTCATTGATAAAAATCGCGAGCCTAAAACTCTTACAAACAGAGCAAAAAGCTCTGAAGTAAATCATAGCCGAAGCTAAAGATACAGTCATCAACAACAGACCAAATCAACCATAACACAGCATCCACTAACCTATGACTAATCATCAGGTTTAAAAATCAGATCTGCATCAAACAGACACCATCTAATGCATAGGTAGCGCTTATTCCTCGGCCTTGAGAGCAAAACCCCCAAGCCGATACTTATTCCTCGGCCTTGAGAGCAAAACCCCCAAGCCGATACTCATCCTCCTCGACTCGAAGGCCAGGATAAAGTTCACATCCACAACCCAAGGGTTTGGACTAGTAATAACGGACAACAACTGGGCGCAACAAAGTAGAAGGAGAGAGCCTTATTACAAGCAAAAAGAAAAAAACCATACAGGGAAATAAAAGGAACAGTAAAACAAATGCAGGAAAGAAATTCTGAGAAAAAAAAAACAATACGGAAATAAGCGAAAAACACACAAAGGTGGATCCGCGTGACCAAAGGAGGCCGTCATTATTTGGTGAAACGTAGCATGAGAGAAAGGTCTAAAGCAAGTATGGGAGAAATGGCAGTGAAAGACGCCAAGCGACAAGCTGATGAAGTCATGAAAGCAGTATGAAGATCAATGACCTGAAACAAATGGAGGGGAGAAGTTGGAGTGAAACCAGCGGTACCGAGAACTCCTGAACATGAAACGAAAACAAAGACGAACAAAACCTAAAGGGAAACAAAAACAAAATCAAAGAATGAAACAAAGCAATCAGGGCGAAACTCGGCTCGGCCGGATCAATGGAACCAAAGTGGGATGGAGGGAAGAACCTTTCGGGACGGGACATCAAATTAAATAAGGAGTGGAGAGGGATTGAGAGGAGGATGCGGTATGGAGCATCCCTCCTCCCGAAACTCTTGGCGGTGCTCTGAGAGAGAGGCTTAGGGTTTCAAGGGGCTTTGGAGAGGGGGGGCCTAGGGTTTTCTCACATCATCTAAAACATTTAGCACTTATTAGAGTAGGTTGAAAGAAATTTTCTCCAAACCAGCTCAGAGGAAATTTGTGTCCATAAATGAATATATTGTGTCGATATAGCATTTTGGACGGTCGGTGATGAGGCTCCTCCTGCAAAACAAGGAAGAGAACATCAAAAAGTTTATGGTCTCGAAGAATTGAGGGCACTTTGATGCCTAAGTCAGTAAAGGTCTTCAAATAAAACTTAGGGTTAATTACCTTTTTAGTAACTAGGTTCTCACGTTTTTATTTTGGGTTTAATACTCTTTTGCCCTTAGGGTTTAAACTCTTTATTTTGTCCCCCCTTTAAGGTTTCATTTTTATCACAGGAAATACATGTGGTTTTCATAAATACGAAGATGGTACCCCCGTTAAAATTTCGTCCAAAATTTAACAGAATGCCACGTTAGCACCAATCAAATGTCGCCACGTGTCATATAATAATTTTTTAAAATAATTTTTTTTTATAAAAATTAAAAAGATTAAAAAATTATATATATATATTTTTTTAAAAAAAAAGTAAAAAGGAAAAAAAAAATGGGCCTTGTCCATTTGGGTGGGTGGCCTAGCCACCTCCATCTAGCAGATTTGGGGGTGGCATGGCCGGATGGGCATGGCTTGGCCACCCCTAAGGAGCCAAAGGGGTGGCCAAAACCATCCCTAATGGGTTTAGGGGTGGTTTGGCTACCCCTTTCTACAGTGCTACTGCCTCCTTCATCTGCACATTCTTCTTGACTATGATTACTGCATTTCCTTTTCTCTCGAGCCAAGCAAGGCCAATAACCAAACAAGCTTTCACAAAGATCCATGGCTTCCAACCTATATCCAGTTGGAGTATATTGGGGCACCAGCTTGTCATAATTGCCACCATGATTTTCCTAGCTTCCTTGACCAAGAACACTGTACACCTGCTTCTCTTCTTCTCCTCCATTGATGTCGGGTTTTGGTGCTTTCCTGGCTTCCTTTAGCAAGGAGCTAAAGGGTGGCCGGAACCACCCCTAAACCCATTGGGGGTGGTTTCGGCCTCCCCTTTGGCTCCTTGAGCCACCCCCATCCGACTGTGGGGGTGGCACGGCCAAAAGGGGCGGCCAGCCACCCTCAAATGGCCAAGGGCCCTCCAAAATTTTTTTTTTCCCTTTTTTTTAAAAAATATAATTTTTTAATTTTTTTAAAAATATTTTCTTAAAAAAATTAATTATATGACACATGGCGACATTTGATTGGTGTTGATGTGGTTTTAACAGAGGTAGCATCTTCGTCTTTATGAAAACTACAGGTACCTCCTGTGATAAAAATGAAACCCTAAGGAGAAAAAAAATAAAGAGTTTAAACCCTAGGAGGCAAAAAAGTATTTAACCCTTTTATTTTTTCCACTTAGGTTTCAATTTGTATCACATATGAGACCTGACTTATAAGTAAATGCCAATTTAGTACATTTGTCACCATTCTGTCAGCCAAACTAATGGACTGCAATGAGGGTGGCTTCGGTCAATCCTTTTTTGGCCATCAAGGGCTTTAGGAGTGGTTCGACCACCTCCAGACGGGTCGCAAGGAGTGGCCGAAACCACCCCCTTGGCAGTCCCTTAGTTTGATTGATAGAATGATGACATAGGTATTAAATTTGTATTTACCCATAAGTCAAGTACCATACGTGATACGAATTGAAACCTAGGTGGAAAAAAATAAAAACATGAAATCCTAAGTACTAAATATGTAATTAACCCTAAAACTTTATAAAGAACATGAGAGAGAAGAGAATAAGCATTTGTAAGCATGATCCATACCTAGGGGTTGTACTCTTTTTTATGAGAGAAACTTCTTATCTAGTACGGTGGCATTGATAACAATAGGGTGCAATTAATCGTGATTAACCATATAGGTCACATTAATGGCCATGTGAATGTATAATTTCCACGTGGAGAAAATCCTGAGATTGTTTTCTTTTGATGACCTGATTAGCTTCGATGTAGAGGCAAATTGAGTGGGGTCCTATAATTTATATCTACAACAATAGCTCTCCGATTCCCATGGTCAACTTGCCCAACTAGTTGGGCTTTGGGAATATTGTGTGGATTAACAATCAAGGTTGCCTCTGACCTTCAAAATTGAGTAAAACGTATTTACCGTTAGGTGCTTAGTCGAAACCATGGGTGTTGGGGTGCCTAGTGCGTGACATAGGTCTTAGCCCCCCGAACTCATGGCCTGATACTTGTCAAATCATTATTGAAGATGTCGAATCATTATTCCTTGTCGGGTCATGCCCAAAGCAAGGTCTTCACATGGGCCCAATTTTAGGAACTGAGGGAGGCACCAAAGGAATTTCATAAACTCATCAGCTTTGGGAAATTTTGAAAATTTTGGGAGGACATTTGTCCCCCCAAGCTAAGCCTTGGGTCCACCCCTGCAAACGATGTCTTCTATGCCTAAGAAGACGTTTTGACGCTAGCTATTACACTTGAGTCAACCTAACTTTGATTTTAATGATACTTTCACTTTTCTTGCAAAAGTGACAAGATATGGCTTGAGCAAATATTTCTTCCACATATGTTCAAAAGCTTACAAAATCGGAATAAGAAAGAGAAGAAAAATTCAAATTGAATGTGACTTGCATTAAGATGCCCCAAGTTTCCAAAAGTTAATTATCCCAAAATCAACTGCTGCATTTAAGCCTAGAAAATCTTTTTTTTTTTTAAACCCCAAGGGTATGCCTTAACCTTAAACAAAGCCTTCACTTGAAATTAACCATAAAAACCCAAATCAAACTCTCTGACCGAATGTTTGGCAAGGGACCACACCGAACGTTCAACCATGTCCTTAGTGCGAACATTTGGCAGGGAACCACAACGAACGTTCGCTGACCAAAATTTGACCCACTAGGTATTAACCAAACATTCCACTTGCAACCATAGAACCATTGTGCAATTGTTAACCAAACGTTCGCCCATAGTATCGAACATTCAGTGACAATCTGAAAAGCATTTTTAACCCATTCTCCACCTTTGCAGAATAGGACGCCTCCTCACCCCAATAAATCCCCTTGTCCCTCAACCTGCCTATACACCAGAAACCTAACCCTAAAGTGAGAGGAGAGTTTCTAGAGAGGAAGAATGAGGTTTTGGAGGAGATTTTTCTATCTTCAAGGTAACTCTTGAACTTTCACTAAGCTTTCATGTTATCTTGCTATTATCCTTGCTTCCTTCAAGTTTTTCTTAAAGGTGTCATAACTTGTGAACCATTTTTCTTTGGAAGAAAAATAATGGTTTTCAAACGTTTTAGAAATGCTCACTTATTTCTTGGTTTTCTTGTATATTATGTTTCACTATGTGTATGAACTTGTTTAGAGCGTAGGGTGTGTAGTTTCTAGCATGGTGACCTTAGAATACAAGCCCAGAAACTTGGCATTTTAGACTCTGCCCGAACGTTCTCTAATTTTGGCCAAACGTTCGTCCTCGTGTCGGAATGTTCACCCTTTGAACAGAATGTTCACTCAGAGTCCAGAATGCATAAAATAGGGTTTTACGACCTTTTAACTAAGTGTATTCAACTAGGACTTGTTGTGTCTTTAGTAAACCCTCTAGCACTGTGCATAATGATAGTCATGTTTCGTTATAGCAGGGATTCGAAGTATTGGATGACTCAAACGGAAGTATGAGGTAAGCAAACACTTATCATTGCTTTCCTTATAAACGTGCGATATGTCAACTGACTGAGCACGTGTATGATATGATCATACATACTTTTGTATGACTTGGTAACTGTCTTAATAATTAGTTGATAAGATGCATCGTATGACATGGTACATCGGTACGTGTGGTATAATGGCCATGAACTTGCTATATATACTTGATTCTATGGTCAAATGTGTGTAGATGTGTTATATGGGCATTTTATCCAATGATTGTTTCGTGACCGGCGCAACTACGATTGGCGGATCACTATAGGACGTACAATATTAGTAGCTTGGGCCATCTGATGTTGGACTCAGTCGGGCTGCTAATATATGAATTGTAGCGTACAATGGTCGAGGCACTGGTATCGTATTACAGGTCCTTCGGGACAGCGCCAACCCTGCTAAAAATGAATAATATCTCGTGTAGACCATACATTATAAATATGACCTATTAAAACATTAGATTTCTGCATTAAAACTCTTAGGTCATTGCCGTTGGAATTACACCTCTTTATTTCATATAAAACGATACTTTTGCGGTATATTAATAAAGACAACACCTTTTTTAAATTCTTATCAAACTGAACGTTTATTTATGCTTATTAATAATTGACTCATTTCATACCCAACTGTGAGGTTTACTTACTAAGTCTTTAAACTTAGGCGGTTATTGCATCTTGTAGGAAACCTCTTTCTAGGAAGAGGATAATTGTAGTGACTCAAATAATTAACTAAGCTTAGGTAGCTTAGTTAGAAGGTTAATTTGGGCTTTAGGTCACTAAAAACAGTTGGGAGAGCATTTTGAAAATTTCAAATTTTTTGACCGGACGTAGGCATGGGGGACTACGCGGACGTACGCTTGCAGATAGTACACATACATACGCATGGGGGATCACGTAGACATACGCCTGCAAATAGTACATAGACGTACTTGTGGGAGACCAGCCGAATGTACGCTGGCTTTTGGTTGACCACTAGTTAATGCCTATACATACGATGTAGCCTTTGGTCTGCTAGGTAAATAGTACGTTGACATACGCCCCTATAGTATCGTACGTATGCTGTTTTTCAGAATAGCCCTACAGTGCTCACAACTTGTCCCACCTATAAATACCCCACCCCTACACACTTATTTACTCTCTATTTTCACCCCTGAGCCCTCTAGAACCCATTTGTGAGTGTTTTGTGAGTGTGGTGAGTTATTGAAGAAGAAGAGGTGATTCTTGGAAGTTTTGTTTAAAGGAAGTAACATTTTACGCTTAAGCTTTCTCTTTAGTTGTTATATTGCTTTTCTAGACTAGTTTAGTTGTTAGTTTGAGCTTCTAGCTAGATTGTGCATTTAATCTAGATTGTGCTTCTAAACCCTAGTTGGTCATTAGTGGCTGGAGCCACCCTATTTTTGGCCAAAGGGATGGCTCCAGCAACCCCTTTCTTGTTGTTGATGTTGTTGTTGTTATTGTTGTTATTATTATTATTTTTTTTTTGTTTTTTTTTTAATTGTTTTACTTTTTTTGTATATTAATTGTTTTTTTCATTTTTAATTATTTTTAAAATTTTTAATACTATTAATTGCCACGTGTCAGCTTTTTATTAGGCTGACATGAACTTCCGTCAATTTTTTGGATGAGAGTGCTAACTTCGTTTTAATCAATAATTACGGTACTATTTACAATACGAATTAAAACTAAGATGGTTAAAAAAAAAAAAAAAATTCTAAATCACATGGAGCAAAAAGTATTTAACCCTTTGTTTTAAGTATTTAAGAACGTATTTTTGTTGTTTAACAAGGCACGGATTTTATTCGCGGATTTTATGTCAAAGGGAAAATTCTTTTCTAAGAAAATATATTTATCTTGATAAAAAAAAAAAGAGAAAATATATTTATTTACAATAAAAGTAAACAATAATTACGTTAAATTATTTATTAGATTTTGAAAATTAGAAAAGTAAACAAAATATATTTACAATCTGTAAAAAAACTTTCAAAAGGATTTATATTATTTTTCTTTTTTACTTGGGCGATTAATTTGTAAAAAGAAAAACCAAAACCTAATCCCACTGGGAAAAGGAAAATACATCCAATTCCGAGGCGGTGAGGAAAAGAATTCCGAATCAAGCAAAAGATCTTCCATCTTTCCACTATAAATCTACCTCCACAACATATCTCGTAGTCTCACACGATTCCGTCTCTCTCCGTTTCAGCGTTAATTTGACCTACGAGTACTTCTCGACTATAGCAACAATGGCGGACAACGGCAACGGCAACGGCAACGGCAACGGCAACGGCGTGACAACGGTAAAGCTGAGGGCCTCCGACGGCGAGATCTTCGAGGTGGAGGAGGCCGTGGCCATGGAGCTAGAGACCGTCAAGAACTTCTTCGGCGACGACGGTGTCACGCATGACACCGTCATTCCCCTCCTGAACGTGACGTCGCTCCCGCTCGCCAAGGTTATCCAGTACTGCCGGCGCGCCGTCGAGTTCAGGGCCAAGTTGGCGGGCGCCGGAGACGACGAGGAAGCCCAAAAAAAGGCGGAGAAGGAGTGGAAGGAGTTCGAATCCGAGTTCGTGAGCGAGGAGAGCAACGAATCGGTCAAGGAATTGATTCTTGCGGCGAATTATCTGAACATCAAGAATATGCTGTCTTTCCTCAACGAGGAAGTGGCCGATCGGATCAAGAACAAGAGCGTGGAGTACGTGCGCAAGTTCTTCGGGATCCGTAACGACTTCCCGCCGGAAGAGGAGGAGCGGCTCCGCCAGGAAAACGCCTGGGCCTTCATGGGCGTCGACGCCGATTAAATGCGTCTCTATTTCTGTTTTGAGGCAAAGAAAACAGGAAAATTAGGGATTTATTAGGTTAGGGAGTTTTAAATTTTGTCGCCCCAATGCGTTGATTCAATTAAATCGATGACATAATTTTTGGGAAATTTTAAATTTTGATGCTTGTTGAATGTTGGATTGTTATTTTTGATTCGTGGGATTTGAATCTGCTTTCTAAAATCACGCATCAGAAATACGCCAGATTGTGAATGAGTAGTGTTTCTGCATATTTTGTCCCACGCCGGAAGTTTATGATCCTCGAAGCGTGTAGGCTAACTTGTTAATCACAAAGCTTTTGTGCCGGTTTTGATTTATGGAAAATATAGGGTAAATAAAGAAATTAAGAAAGAAACGTGGTGCTTTTGCTTCTTATCTATTAACAACTAAAATTCTGCATGTTGTTTATGTGGGTCTTTTTTATTCGAACATCAAATTGGCAAAAAGCTAATCACAGCAAAGTTAGAAGCAAAATGGCTCTCCTCTGTCCTCCAAAAAAAATTCATTCCCTTCTTTGAGTATCTCATTGTCAAAAGGAGGAGGACTGTTAGTAAAATTGACTAATTATCTAGGTGGTTAACTGGTAGTAGTAAAATTGACTAACCACCTAGGCGGTTAACCGGTAGTTAGTTGTTACTAACTTTAATAACTGCTAACCGTTTTTTAAAAGGAAAAAAAAAATCAAAACTTTTTTGTTTTTTTTTGAATCAAAACTTATTCGTTTCAATGGTAAGACGATAATAGCATACTACATACGACATCGTTGGAGGAATATCCTCCAACTCATTTAAAAAATAGTGTCAAGTGTATATAAACATTTAAAACGTTAGTCTAAGTTAGTAAACGGCTATTAATGACCTTAAGAATTTAATTTGTGTTTTAAATATTTATAAACTCCTAACACTACTTTAAATGAGTTTGATGATATTTCCTTCAGACTGGTTTGAAAAAAATTTATGTTATATATATATATATATATAGGTGGTTAGCGGTTATAGTAACTGCCCGCCTTTTCACCCCTACATTTCCCTCTATTCTCCTCTTTCTCCTTCTTTCACCCTTGTCAGCCATTGTCTTTGGTGATTAATTATCTCCATTCACTAGTTCCATTGGCTTCTCCCCAACGCATATTGTTTGTTTCCGCCTCATCATGTTGCTCTCATCCTCAAATTTGCCCTCTTCTTGAAGTTTTTGGCTCTTATTTGTCAATTTCAGGAAGCTCCACCAATAGACACGCCACCCCACCATGATCCTTGGTCTCTTCGCTTTCAACGGCTGTGTCGTCCAGTCAACATAAATTGGCATGTGTGTTACATGTGCTCGCGAGTAAATCTTACTTGTTGGTGCATGTCTCACACACATTGGTACGTGGGCATCCTTATGCCGCACGTGACACCTTCCACCACCTCCTGTCGTTGCCTTCGGTGTCCTGTGGTGGTCTCTGCCTCTTGGCACTCAATGCCGGCGAGTGGCTTACATGTGCCGGCCATCCACCGCGTCCATGTTACCTTCTTCCGCCCTACCATCCGTCGGTGTCACTGTTCAGTAATTTTATTTATTGTCTTTTTATTTTTCTTGTATTTTTCTATTCTCCGTATTTTTTCTTTTTTGGTTCGTCTAGTGTGCTTGCTTTTATTTCTTTTTTTGACATAGTTTTCACTCTCTACTGACCACATATGGTTATGCTGCTTTTATTGGCGGCACAGTTACTTATTTTGATAGGCCATATCATTTATTTGACATATTCTCAATTGTTTTTAGAAAGACTTTGTCACATTTGTTTTTTATTTTATTGTAACTTCCCCTTTTCTCTTCTCCTCATTGAATAGAAAAAAAATATATATATCGGCAAAAAGCTGAATAATTTAAATAAAATGAACCCACAATTTGTAAGAATATTTTTATATGGGACTCTAATTAGAAGTTGAAGAAACGAAGAGATTAGGTACTGTGCAGCTCACAGGGTGTACCAAATACTTGCTAGAGAAAACTTGGGCTTTAGTAAAACTTGTGTTGGCCACAGGAGGTACCACATTGTAATTGACTTTTTACAATTAATAAAAACAATTGAAAATTGTATTCAAGCCCATCCCTTATTAGTTATTACAAACTAATCTCTGACCTAGAAAGTTTTATTTTTTGATTTTTTTTTCCTTGAGAGGTGAATTAAGTTGTAATTTTGATTCTTAGTTGACGCAGTTTCCAAAGATGATAAAAAGCACCGTGAAATTTTTTGAATACTTCAAAATAACTTCGAAAAACTAGTGCCTGTTTGCTAAAGTGTATAAAGTATTCCTTTCAAAATCAATCCCCAATATTATTACATTTTACATTACATTAATTAATTTTTATTATTATTTAAATAAAAAAATATTACAAAACAAAATTTTTTACTTTTTCATATAAAACATTTCTCACATTAATCAAATCTATTGCAGTAAAACCCCACCTCCTTTCCTAACTTCCTTTGGCAAACAAGCCCCACGTGTGATAAGATTCAACTTGATGGAACACTAGGTGAAGAAGACTTCTCCAACGAGTAGTCAACATGCAAGTCAGTATGCCAAGAAGTCCTATGCATATGTGAGAATTCTCCATTGCGGAAATTCGAACCCACACCCTAGTGCATACCTAACCATTTTGGAGATTTTCTTGAACCATTGAACCACCACCCTTGGTGTAGTGATCTTCCTTTTATATATTGCTTTCTTAGTCAATTTAGCTTACAATGTCTAGTTAAAGTAGTGCTCTTTTTACAAGTGGTGTTAGTATTTCTTTTACGTGTGATGTAGTAGTTAGGGACTAATATAAATAAAGGACAAGATGTAGTAGTTAGGGACTGATATAAATAAAGGACAAAGTGTAAACAATGATTCATTAAGAAAATATTTAAGCAAAAGCTTGTTTGTAGTTTATCTTCAGCCCTAATTAAAGTATTGTGGTTTCTCCTACCTAAAAGAAGCTATTATTTCTAGCATATTTCTATTCATTGTTATAATGTTGTAAGTTTCCATCACAGCTGGTTTGCATTGGTTGATTTTTTATTTACATTTTTATTTTTGTTTTAACTAATTTGCATTGGCTGAATATGGAAAAATCGCAATTTTTTACTTGCAAATTTTTACTTAGAAAACACTTCATTAAATACTTGCAAATTGCAATTTCTTAAAAACGTAATCATTATTTAGTGTTAAAAATATTATATCACATCAATCAATTTCTCTCTTTCTTTCTCCAAAAAATCATTGCTAAACAGACTCACATAATTTAGATGGGCATCGCATGCCGCTGCTCTCTGTGCTGCTCGTCAATACCTCATCGAACCTCCATGTTAGTAGAATAAAATCTTCGCCTATATATTTTTCTCGGTGTTTTATTTTAGGAAAAAATGTAAAATTAGTCATTATGGTTTACCTAATTTACAATTAGCTCCAGGTGGTATCAAAATAAACTTAAAGGTCCTTGAGGTATGCCAAAAAAATAATTTAGTCCCTACAGTTAAATTTCGTCCACGAATTTAACAAATTCCGTTAGTGTGACACTGATTTAAATAGGACAAGTATCATAATTTTATTGACTCTAATGTTTCACGCTATCATAATTTGTTAAGTCAATCAATGAAATTTGATTGTAAGGACTAAATTATTTGTTTTACATACCTCAAGGACCTTTGAGTTCATTTTGATACAAGGAGTTAATTACAAATCAGGTAAACCACATGGATTGGTTTTGTACTTTTCCCTTTATTTTATTTAGATTAGTTTTTATTTTCATATAAGAGTTATTGATGAGTCAGCCCTAGTTTATATTTTAATAAGAGCTGCTGACTCAGCCCTAACTCTCTTATATAATATATAATGAATCCTCTATTTAAAATGAGTTAGACTATGAATAAAATTATGAAAATAATTAATCTCAAACCTTGTGTTTAAAAGGTTTAGGTTCACTTCGAATTTAAGGTCTAATTTCCCTTAGAATCTAATTTATCCCTTTGTGAACTTAGTTTCGTAACAACTTGATATCAGAGACAACAATGGCTTCACTATCTTCCAATTTGGATAAAAGGCTTGATTGTTTAGAGGCAAAATTGGCAAAATTGAATTCTGCAATGAATGGTGAGATTCAAGAGTTATTTGCTACCCTTCTCTCCAAGATGGACAAGCTAATTGCTTCTTAATCTCAACTGCCCTCAAAGCCACAAACAATATTATACCCACACCGGATCCGGATCCCTTGGAATTCCTAGTGAAATTCTAGTTTCTGAAATTTCAGATTCAGGCCATTCATTTTCATCCAAGAGCCATCATCTTGCCACGTGTCCCACTACTAATAAAATAATAAAATAATATTTAAAATTTTAATGATATTAATAATCATCATTATTTTATTATTTTATTAGTAGTGGCAAACGTGGCAAGATAATGGCTATTGGAAGAAAATAAATGGTTTGAATCTGAAATTTTAGAAACTGAAATTCTCCTAGGAATTCCAAGGGATCCGGATCCTACCCACACCAATCTCCACCAAAAACCTAACCAACCAATGATACGTACACCTAATTCCAATCACTCTCAAAGTTTAAAAATGTACAATGCCAATATTTAATGTCACTACAAAAAAAATGGTGTTTTTTGACGTGACAAATAGTAATACACTTTTTGCCACATTAATAATTATTGACGTGGCTACAGTGACACATTAATAAAAAATTTATTGACGTGGCGCATTTCCACGCGTCAATAATTATTGACGTGTCAAAATGACACGTCAATAAATAGTGACGTGTCATTTTGACACGTCAAGAATTATTAATTAATAATATTAATTATTTGTACCTATATTAAGTATCAAAATTTAATTAATATATGTCGTCATATATTAAGAGATATATTCAAACCCATTAAAATTTTATAAAACTAGTTAATGCTCGTGTCTCTTATATGCAATGCTTTCACTATATATGGTTATTATATGTGCTTTGCATTCTTTAATTTATGGTTATTAATTAATATTAGGAAAAAAAAAATATGGCTATTAATTAATAATAAAAATTATTCAATGCTTTCACTATATATGGTTATTATATATATGTGCTTTATATTCTTTAATTTATGGTTATTAATTAATTAATAGTAGGTAACAAAATACATATGGTTATTAATTAAAGTGATATAGTATTAATACATATCACGTTTTCAATATTGTAGGAATATTAATACATATATGTATTATCTTAGTTTTAAGTATATAGTATTTTTTTAAAAAATAAGTGATCATATAATTTTTTTTCTCTTATTATTTTCAATATATTTTCTTGATGTGTCACATTTTGACTATTGACGTGCCATTATTTCACACGCCAAAAATTATTTAATTAATAATATTAATTATTTGTATCTATATTAAGTAATAAAATTTAATTATTTGGTTAACAAAATTAGATAACAATATTAATTGGTACCTATATTAAGCAACAAAATTTAATTGGTATATGTATAATTGGTATATGTCGTCATATATTAAGAGATATATTCAAACCCATTAAAATTTTATAAAACTAGTTAATGCTCTTGTCTCTTATATGCAATGCTTTCACTATATATGGTTATTATATGTGCTTTACATTCTTTAATTTATGGTTATTAATTAATATTAGGTAACAAAATATATGGACCAGGAGCTGGGACACCCTCGCCAGGGAGCTATGAAGGTCTTCGTCTTCATCTCTACCCCTTTCCTCATCCTTCTTCTAAATCCAAGAGTATCCTCCGAAGCTCTATCAGATGGCGAGCCAGAACATGCTAGCTTCCCACCTAGAGGTTGGAACTCCTACGATTCCTTTTGCTGGACCATTTCTGAAAAAGAATTCTTGCAAAGTGCTGTAATCGTATCTAACCGTTTACGCCCTCATGGGTATGAGTATGTTGTGGTGGATTAGCTTTGGTATAGGAGAAAGGTCGAAGGTGCTTACCCGGATTCTCTTGGATTTGATGTAATTGACGAATGGGGGAGGATGATTCCTGACCCGGATAGGTGGCCTTCGTCCAAAGGCGGGAAAGGGTTCACTGAAGTAGCTAAGAAAGTTCATAGCATGGGTTTGAAGTTTGGGATTCATGTTATGAGAGGAATAAGTACACAGGCAGTGAACGCAAACACCCCTATCTTGGACACAATCTCGGGAGGTGCTTATGAAGAGTCTGGCCGAAAGTGGAGCGCAAAAGATATCGGGATTAAGGAAAGGGCATGTGCATGGATGCAACATGGTTTCATGAGTGTTGATACCAAGTTGGGAGCAGGAAGAGCCTTCTTGAGGTCACTTTATGAACAGTATGCTGAGTGGGGAGTTGATTTTGTGAAACATGACTGTGTGTTTGGTGATGACTTGGATATAAATGAAATAAGCTTTGTGTCAGAAGTTCTGAAGCAACTTGACCGTCCCATATTGTATTCTCTGTCTCCTGGAACCAGCGTGACGCCAGCAATGGCCGAGGATGTGAGTGGACTAGTCAACATGTACCGGATAACTGGGGATGATTGGGATTCCTGGGGAGATGTCATAGCCCATTTCGATGTTACAAGGGACTTTTCTACCGCTAGTATGATAGGAGCTATGGGCTTGCTGGGGAAGTCATGGCCTGACTTGGATATGCTACCACTAGGATGGCTTACTGATCCAGGTTCGAATGAAGGTCCTCACAGAAGATCTAACCTTAACCCAGACGAGCAAAGAACACAGATGACTCTATGGTCTATGGCCAAGTCTCCTCTCATGTTTGGAGGAGATGTCAGAAAGCTTGATGAGACCACATACAATCTCATAACAAATCCTACCCTGTTGGAGATAAACTCTTTTAGCTCAAACAACATGGAGTTTCCTTATATTACTAGTATGATGGATTCTAAGAGTAGAGACGACATTCTTGCCTGGCTATCAACAAGATCTCTAACAAGTGTAGAAATATCTGATCCACACGTTTTGGGCCTCACAAGCTGCATGAATTCAAAAGCAATTGGTTGGTCTATTAATCAAGCTTCGGACCAAGACCCCGAAAAAATTTGCTGGAAAGAAAAATTAGGAAGCAAACACCAAGCACCACTTTGTCTATACAAGAGAGGGTCTCTTTTGCCATTAGATGAAAGGATGACTTACAAGCAGCAATATCAAGGGAAACTCCATTTAACAGCAACTGACAGAATGGACTCTTGTTTGAGTGCTTCTTCAAATCAGAAGCTTACTTCAAAAGAGTTCAAGAGAGGCGCTCTTTTACCTTGCAGATGGGATACGAACCAGATGTGGGAGTTGAACTTCAATGGAACCCTGGTAAATAGCTATTCCGGTCTATGTGCAACAGTGAATGATGTTGAAGCTAAAGTCAGTTCTGGTGGAACTCGTTCTTGGATTGCAACTGGAAGAAGAGGTGAAATATATATCGCTTTTTTCAATCTGAGCCCGGCGAAGACAGTGATATCTGCAAAGATATCGGACCTGGCTAAGGTACTTCCTAGCAAAAACTTGAAAGGAACTTCCTGTAAGTGCAAGGAAGTATGGAGTGGAAAAGAGATAGCAGTTACAGACCAGACTATATCGATGGCAGTAGAAATCCATGGCTCTGCACTGTTTGTACTGAACTGTTATTAGGGCAGGATCAACTGAAACAAATATATAGTCGTCGTCGTCATGTGCCATGCCAAATGTAATGAGGTATTCATGTCTATGACGAAATGCAATGATAGTTCTCAATCACCCCACCGAAGAAAAAAAAAAAAAAAGAAGAAGAAAGAAGTAACAAAACATATATGTCTATTAATTAATAATAAAAATTATGCAATGCTTTCACTATATATGGTTATTATATATATGTGCTTTATATTCTTTAATTTATGGCTATTAATTAATAGAAGGTAACAAAATATATATGGTTATTAATTAA
>NC_081543.1:7537626-7539418 GCF_901000735.1 Corylus avellana
TTTTTATTATTAATTAATAACCATATAAATTTTGTTACCTAATATTAATTATTTTCAAATAAATTAAAGAATATAAAGTATATATATATAATAACCATATATAGTGAAAACATTGCATAATTTTTATTATTAATTAATAGACATATATATTTTGTTTTTTTTTTTTTTGGGAAATTGGGGGTTGATTGAGATCTATCATTGCATTTCGCCATAGACATGAATACCTCATTACATTTGGCATGGCACGTGACGACGACCACCACCGTATATGTATATATATATATATATTTGTTTTAGTTGATCCTGCCCTAATCACAGTTCAGTACAAATAGTGCAGAGCCATGGATTTCTGCTGCCATTGATATAGTCTGGTCTGTAACTGCTATCTCTTTTCCACTCCATACTTCCTTGCACTTACAGGAAGTTCCTTTCAAGTTTTTGCTAGGAAGTACCTTAGCCAGGTCCGATATCTTTGCAGATATCACTGTCTTCGCCGGGCTCAGATTGAAAAAAGCGATATATATTTCACCTCTTCTTCCAGTTGCAATCCAAGAACGAGTTCCACCAGAACTGACTTTAGCTTCAACATCATTCACTGTTGCACATAGACCGGAATAGCTATTTACCAGGGTTCCATTGAAGTTCAACTCCCACATCTGGTTCGTATCCCATCTGCAAGGTAAAAGAGCGCCTCTCTTGAACTCTTTTGAAGTAAGCTTCTGATTTGAAGAAGCACTCAAACAAGAGTCCATTCTGTCAGTTGCTGTTAAATGGAGTTTCCCTTGATATTGCTGCTTGTAAGTCATCCTTTCATCTAATGGCAAAAGAGACCCTCTCTTGTATAGACAAAGTGGTGCTTGGTGTTTGCTTCCTAATTTTTCTTTCCAGCAAATTTTTTCGGGGTCTTGGTCCGAAGCTTGATTAATAGACCAACCAATTGCTTTTGAATTCATGCAGCTTGTGAGGCCCAAAACGTGTGGATCAGATATTTCTACACTTGTTAGAGATCTTGTTGATAGCCAGGCAAGAATGTCGTCTCTACTCTTAGAATCCATCATACTAGTAATATAAGGAAACTCCATGTTGTTTGAGCTAAAAGAGTTTATCTCCAACAGGGTAGGATTTGTTATGAGATTGTATGTGGTCTCATCAAGCTTTCTGACATCTCCTCCAAACATGAGAGGAGACTTGGCCATAGACCATAGAGTCATCTGTGTTCTTTGCTCGTCTGGGTTAAGGTTAGATCTTCTGTGAGGACCTTCATTCGAACCTGGATCAGTAAGCCATCCTAGTGGTAGCATATCCAAGTCAGGCCATGACTTCCCCAGCAAGCCCATAGCTCCTATCATACTAGCGGTAGAAAAGTCCCTTGTAACATCGAAATGGGCTATGACATCTCCCCAGGAATCCCAATCATCCCCAGTTATCCGGTACATGTTGACTAGTCCACTCACATCCTCGGCCATTGCTGGCGTCACGCTGGTTCCAGGAGACAGAGAATACAATATGGGACGGTCAAGTTGCTTCAGAACTTCTGACACAAAGCTTATTTCATTTATATCCAAGTCATCACCAAACACACAGTCATGTTTCACAAAATCAACTCCCCACTCAGCATACTGTTCATAAAGTGACCTCAAGAAGGCTCTTCCTGCTCCCAACTTGGTATCAACACTCATGAAACCATGTTGCATCCATGCACATGCCCTTTCCTTAATCCCGATATCTTTTGCGCTCCACTTTCGGCCAGACTCTTCATAAGCACCTCCCGAGATTGTGTCCAAGATAGGGG
>NC_081543.1:7539518-7540961 GCF_901000735.1 Corylus avellana
GCCGTCTCTCGGCCCTTCTCCTCATAAAACATTTTTGAAAGGAGGAGAGAGCATATATGCTCCCTCCTCCTCTCCCCTTCCCATTATACTCCCCACTCCTACCCTCCCCCTCCCCCTTTTTATTTATTTTATTTTTGTTTTATTTTATTTTATTTTTCCTTTTTATTTTATTTTATTTTATTATATTTGTAGGTGTTCTCCGATTAGATCAGCAACTTCGGCCTCTCCGCTATGCGTCTGTCCATCTCTTCTACTGTGTTGTGCTGTTTATCTCCCCCCCGGCCGCTGTTGCTGCTGCTGCTTCCTAGTTGTTTGTTTGTGTTTTTGTTTTGAATAAAAGGTTTATTCTCTCTAGATCTGCCCTCATGAGTGAGGAGAAATAATTAGGTATGAGGGGTTATTTCTCACGGCTTAGATAATTAGGTGTGAGGGGTTGTCTTTCATGGCCGGTTCAAATAAATTTTGTTAGAAAATTTGGTTACCCATGTTTTAGATCTAATCTGCTCGGAGCAGATCTGCTCTTTAAGTGTATTTGTACATGAGTTAACGAAAGATTGAAGTCATATATAGCACCTGATTGTAAGAATTTTTTTTTATTTATTTTTTTTTGTATCTATAACTTTGTAACCTCATGGCACGTGGCTATGATTTTTGCAGAGCATTATACTTTGTGCTGTAAGAGCTTTTTGCTTTGCTCTGTAAGAAGTTTATGCTCGTGATCTTTAATTAATGAAATAGATTTCCGTTAAAAATAAAAAAAAAAACAAAAACAAAAATTCTTATCTGCTGGCTTATTTAAGTTTGGATATAATTCCTATTGTTTGCTAAATTTTTAATGCGAATTCTATTTTAATCTTGATGTTATCGAATGAATTATTTTATTTTATTTTAATTTTATGAGAATCTTTTTAGTTTGCATTATTATTTCTATTACTAAAAAGCTCTTATTCAAGTATGGAAAGTCCCACAAGTGGGTGTAACAAAGATGATGGGGATGCCACGATCAATAATAAGAGAAAAAAGATGGGCATAAGAGTCACTATAAAAATGGTGATACTTTTTGACCAGGAGTTTTTGACGTGTCAATGATATTGACACGTCAAAAACCTCTTTTGACGTGTGGTTTTTAACGTTTATCAACGGTCAAAAGGGTGGGTGTCAAAAATCCCAGATTTTTGACGTGTCTACAGTGACACGTCAAAAACTTTTGACGTGTTGGGAGTAACACGTCAAAAAAAATATTTTTGACGTGGCATTTTTAGCACGTTAACAAAGTTTTTGACGTGCTAAAAATGCCACGTCATTGACGTCAAAAACATTTTTGACATGGTAAAATTCAGCACGTCAAAATTTTTTGACGTAGCTGTTTTGCCACGTCAAAAATTTTGGCCATTTTTTTTAATTAAAAAATTTATTAATTTAAATTATTTTTCAATTAAAATT